>NC_052076.1:62986874-63051874 GCF_015852505.1 Tachyglossus aculeatus | reverse complement strand
CCACTTTGAGTGACCTTGGGCAAGACACTTCACTTCTCTGGCCCTCAGTCACCTCATCTGCAAAATGGGGATTGAGGCTGCTAGCCCAATCTGGGACGGTGACTGTGTCCAACTTGATTTGCTCGGATCCACCCCAGCGCTTAGTAGAGTGCCTTGCATATAGTAAGAGCTTAACAAATACCATCATCATCATCATCATCACGTTGCTCTATTGGAAGAACAACAGAAGCTTACTAGCGCACAGCAAAACAGGACAGTGATGCTCACTTTTTTGGATATTTGAAGCAGTCCTTGGTCTATGTCATTATTTTTTACAGGATTTTGCTCATTTTCACTTCAGAATTAGAAATTATTTCAATAGTCAATCAATAGTATTTACTGAATGCTTACTGTATGCAGAGCACTGTACTGAGTTTTAGGGAGAGTACAACAATACTAATAATAATAACTGTGGTGTTTGTTCCCCAGGCCAGCGGAGGCTTGTGAGGGGAGAAAGGGTCCTGCTGGGGGCCCTCACCTTCTCTCATCCCTGCTGTTCTCCCTGAGGGCTCTGATCCAGCCTAGCAGGCTGTCCTGTGTGGCTTAATGGAAAGAGCACGTGCTTGGGAGTCAGAGGTTGTGGGTTCTAATCCCAGCTCTGCCACTTGTCAGCTGTGTGACTTGGGGCAAGTCGCTTAACTTCTCTATGCCTCGGTTACCTCATCTGTAAAATGGGGATTAAGACTGTGAGCCCCACATGGGACAACCTCATTACCTTGTGAAACAGCGTGGCTCAGTGGAAAGAGCATGGGTTTTGGAGTCAGAGGTCATGGGTTCAAATCCCGGCTCTGTCACTTGTCAGCTGTGTGACTTCGGACAAGTCACTTAACTTCTCTGTGCCTCAGTTCCCTCATCTGTAAAATGGGGATTAAGACTGTGAGCCCCATGTGGGACAACCTGATCACCTTATAACCTCCTCAGTGCTTAGAAGAGTGCTTTGCACATAGTAAGTGCTTAATAAATGCCATTATTATTATTATTATTATTATTCTTACCCCAGTGCTTAGAACAGAAGTGGCACACAGTAAGCACTTAACAAATACCATCATCATTATTATTATTATGATTTGTTAAGCACTTACTATGTACTAGGCACTGTACTAAGTGCTGTGGTAGATACAAGATAACCAGGTTGGACACAGTCCCTGTGCCACATGGGACTCACAGTCCTAATCCCCATTTTTACAGATGAGGTAACTGAGGCACAGAGAAGTGAAGTGACTTGACCAAGATCACACACAGCAGACAAGTGGCAGAACTGGGATTAGAACCCAGGTCCCTCTGACTCCCAGCCCCCTGTTCTAACCACTAGATAATCCCCCTTCTCCAATACAATACACCAGAGTTGAGAGACACCTTCCCTGCCCACAAAGAGCTTGCAGATGAATATTTTAGAAGTACTAATCAAAAATTGATGAACATTAGTGATGGTCTGGTGGCCTGCCCTATCCACAGATTTTAATCCTCATGACAAATTCAGTCAATCAATCAATCTTATTAATTGAGTGCTTACTGTGTGCAGAGCACTGTACTAAGCTCTTGGGAAAGTACAAAATAACGGAGTTGGTGGATACATTCCCTGTCCACAAGGAGCTTACAGTCTAGAGATTCAAGTTCTAAAATGTTCTACTTTCAAAAAATTTCATTTATATCTATTTTAGTGCTTTGTGTAGGTCAACATTGAAATCAGTTCCTTGGGTATGTGTCTAAATCAAAGAGGATCTCCTGGAATCCACATTTTGGGAGCAACTTGGGATTTGGAAGTGTGTTCTATTTTGTTCCAGGTTGTATTAAGGTCTCAATACATCGTCATCATTATTATTCTCATTTATGTTAAGCTCGTACTATGTGTCAAACACTGTTCTAAACACTGGAGTAGGTGCAAGTTTATCCAGTTGGACACAGTCCTTTCCCACATGGGGCTCACAGTCTAAGTAGGAAGAGAAGCAGCATGGCCTAGTAGATAGAGCATTGGCCTGGAAGATAGAACGATCTGGGTTCTAATCCCAACTCCGCCACTTGTCTGCTGTGTGACCTTGGACAAGTCACTTGACTTCTCTGTGCCTCAGTGACCTCATCTGTAAAATGGGGAGAGCCCCATGTGGGACATGGACTGTGTCCAACCGGATTAGCTTGTATCTACCCCCGCACTTAGTACAGTGCCCGGCACTTGGTAAATGCTTGCTTGACAGATACCGTAAGAAACTGGAGTAGGATTTAACCCCCATTTTACAGTTGAGAAAATTGAGGCACAGAGAGTTGAGTGTGCCCAAGATCATACACCAAGCACTTGGCAGAGCAGGGATTAGAACCCAGGACCTCTGACTTCCAGGAGGTTTTTCCAGGAGGCCATTCTGCTCTCTAAATACATCACTGAACATGAACTCAGTGTGATGTATATCCCCTTTGATGCAGATATTTTCCAGATCCTTTGGAGGCCCATTCCACATCTAAATGCATCAGAAGGTCCACACAACACTTTGATTTGGTTTTGTTTTATGCCTTCCTTTGGTTAACAAGCCATCTTTCCAGAGTTGCTAAATTTCACTTAAAGAAGTCATTTGTCTTGGTAAAAAGTGGTGCTTTTTTCATAATAGTCTCAAAGGATGCCCAGGAAAGGGTCAGCAAACAAACTCTAAATCTGCTCTGGAAGTTGTTTGAAAAATATGGAGGAGACTCCAATCTGTGAAGAGTACTTGGTTTTTAAACACTGATTTCTTTGAAGTAATCTTTTGGCCATTTCTGTGGTATGATAATAAATTGAGCAGAGATTTAGTCGCTTTCTAGGACTAGGCATTTCCCTTTTCAGGATCCAGAATCTGTTCCCACGGCACCAACACGGACTGGGGTTGAGGGTGCAAATTGCCTTAACTATCTCAAAGGAAACATTTCATGTTCTCTTTTATGATATCAAGTGATTCTCCTTATTCAGGTGTGTCAGAGTGTTGATCGGGGTGATGTCTGAGATTTCATTTCATTCTATAGCTTCATAAGAACAAAACTCACCCTGAAGATGGAGCAAAAACATGTTGAGGGTGAGTGATGGAAGTGGTAAGCTCTTCCTTCTTCTCCCAGGGATACTCGTCTCACGAGCAGCTTTCTCAAAAGTTAACAAAATCACTAGCAAGTGAGCTGTACTGGGGAAGCAGTGCTCTGCACATAGTAAGCGCTCAATAAATATGATTGATGATGATGAAGCAGCAAGGGCTGATTGAAAAAGCAGGGACCTGGGATGCAAAGGACTTGAATTCTAATCCTGTTCCTCCACTTGTCTGCTGTGAGACCTTGGGCAAGTCACTTCATTTCTCATTGTCTCAGTTTCCTCATCTGTAAAATGGGGATTAAATCCTACTCCTCTACATGGAATGTGAGCTCCATGTGGGACAGGGACAGTGAACAACCTGAATATATTGTATTTATCCCAGTGCTTAACACAGTGCTTGGCACGTAGTAAGCACGTAACACATGCAATGATAACAACAACGACAATAATAATAGTAATAGTAATTGTAGGAAGGATTAAACTCCAGCAGATCAGGATCATTCCCAGTGCTTCAACAAGTGTTATTTTTTGGTTTTTAATAGAACATGACGGCAACTTTGACTATTTAGAGCACAGAAGTAATGATTAAGTCATTGTTGGGTGTGTCTGCAGTAGTAGTGAGAGTATTCATTATGTATTTATTGGATGCAGAGCACTGTCCTAAGCATTGAAGGAATACATGGGTGGGAATTAGACACATACCCCGCCTCTCGGGTGGCTCACAATCTACAAATATGGGTGAGGGAGAGGGCTGGAGAAAAACACATCAGGAATATTGGGAAGATAAAACACTAAACCTAAAAGACAAGGGCAACTACACAAAATAAAAACAAGTGTCCATAGTATGCTGTGGCTAGAGGAGCTGAATTTCCGGCTCTCTGTGATTTACATTCCGGGCATACCCATAGTCACTGCAAATGGCTACCATAGCACTAAATTTCCCAATCAATCAATGGTATTGAGTGTCAACTCTGGGCAGGGCACTGTACTATGGACTGGGGAGAGTACAATATAACAATGTAACAGGTAAATTCCCAAGGTTGTAAGAAAGCAGCAGGTGCTTTTTGCTTACCCTCTGCAATGGTAGAAAGTAGGGCAAGATGGAGGTCTCCTCGATGGTGTGAATGGGAGCCTGGGCTGAACCTATCAAACTTCACTGGAAGTTTCCACTAAAGGGTGGAGTACATTTTGAAAAACTCAGTCCTATAATTACAGATAAAAAAGAATCTTGGGGAAATGAGATAGCTTGGCATCAAGATACTTGTACTTGCTAGGGTACCTGTTAAGTACTTTCATTCATTCATTCATTCAATCATATTTATTGAGCACTTACAGTGTGCAGAGCACTGTACTAAGTGCTTGGGAAGTAAAAATCGACAACATATAGAGATGGTCCCTACCCAACAGTGGGCTCACAGTCTAGAAGGGGGAGACAGACAACAAAACAAAACAAGTAGACAGGTGAAAACAAGTAGACAGGTGGAAGCAAGTAGACAGGTGTGTCAAGCACTGTTCTAAGCACTGGGATACAGAAGATGCATGGCAAAGTGTGTAGAGCATGGGCCTGGGGTCCATGGTTCTAATGGCGGCCCTTCCACTTGTCGGTTGTGTGACCTTGGGCAAGTCTATTCACTTCTCTGTGCCTCAGTTACCTCACCTGTAATCTGGAGATTGAGACTGTGCGCCCCATGAAGGACGGAGATTGTGTCCAACCACCCCAGCTCTTAGTAGAGTGCCTGGCTCATAGTAAGCACTTAACAAATACCATTATTATTATTATTATTATTATTATTATGTTGGACACCTAGGAATTCAGTCATTCAGGTTGGAATAGTGACAAAGAGGTATACAAATGCTAGAGCTTTTTCTCTCTATCCCATAGCAGCTTACCCATTAGTATTTCATTCAGTCATATTTATTGAGAGCTTACTGTTTGAAGAGCACCGTACCAAGTACTTAGGAGAGTACAATATTCCTTTTCTGTTTTATTTAAGATTTCAGCAAATCTAGGTGTTCATCTGTAGTTATCATTCAGCCAGTTCTTGGAAAGTAACCCCTGCATTAATAGCAGATATACAAAGGAAACTTGGGATGAAAGTATTAATGATTTAAAAAAAGCCCAACATCATCACACCCCTCACAGTTGCATTTTATGCCATTTGTGGGTATACATCTATGTCTTGTTGGCAATGTAATTAGTTGCACTGTGGGAGATTCTCAGGTTCAAAGCCAGCCATGTAAAATCTATTTCACCCCTTTTAAAAATGTGGGCTGTTTTTTTTTTAAACCAGAATCTGACACCCCTTCCTAAAACAAAGGAATTCAACACGAAGAGAGGGATGTCTGAACAAGCCTAATCTTGCCAATATCTCTTGGAGCTGAGAGTCCTGGTATCCAGACCATAGCACTGGGCAGGTGTGAGTGTGAGGTTCTCTGAGCTTCCCTAAAGTATCACCAATATAGAAAAATCTTGCTACGTAACTTTTCTGGTACCTTGTGAAAATTTGGGGTCCGAGTGTCTTCAAAGTTTCTCACATCTTACTTGTGCTGAGGCTCTGGAAAATGTGGGTTAGATCATGTTGTAAACACCTAGAGACACTTTGATGTGTTGCCTGAATGTTCCTCTCCTCCTCCTCTTCCTTTTGGGTGTCTTAATTTTTTTAAAACATGTGAATAACTGTAGAGTTATGACTTTTTAAATCATCCTGAGCCAAAAGGTGTTATCTCAGAACAGAAATCGAGAAGCTAGGAGAAATGGAGAGAAATCTGAACTAGATGTTGAGTTCTGGGGGATAAAAGAGCAGATTATCATTCAATAAGTGGCATTTATTGAGCACCTGAATGGAAGTCAATCAATCAGTCCAATCATTCCTATTTATTGGGCACTTACTGAGTGTAGGGCACTGTACTAAGCACTTGGGAGACCACAAACAACAATGTAACAGACACATTCCCTCACCACAAACATGATACTAAGTGGGTGGGAGAGTTCAGCAGAAGCAAGATAGATGTTCTCTGGCCTCAAGGAATGACCTGATGGAGATTAAAAGCTATGGCAGCCGCTTCCTACCCTAGTGACTTATTAACACTGTGTCTTGTTTGAGATCCTGAGCTGCATAGAGGTCTGTCTAATGACCTAATGAGCAGATGAAATAGGGACTGCTAAGAATCTGGTCATTTTTTTTTTTAATCAATAAGTGATTGGGCACAGGAGTAGTGCCCATTGATAGAATCTAGAATATGACTCAAAAAGTAGAACGAGACTCTTGGTTTTGACCCTACCTCTTCCAGTCATGAGTTATTCTAGAAAAGAGTAAAATTGGGGGAAATACTCTGGACTCCATGGATTTTGGGAAGTGTAGCCTAAAGAGATAGAGAATAAACTCAAAATCAACACTCCCAATGGAAACAGCCACTGCTTAACCTTTAGACTTTTAAATGGTACTTTCACTAAATTGGATGATGGATGAATCACATGGAGGAAAATAAGAAAAACAGCAATTTGTGTGTGTAAATGAAGCTGTAAAGGCAAACACGGCTTTGAAAAGAGTGTAGAGTCTTCACTTAAACTATTACAGTATTCTCTAGATTTTGGCTTTAAACCTAGGACCAAAATGTACTTGTGTTTATCAGTTTTCAGCTAAATCTGCAGTTCGTTTTGATGCAAGTAGATGTCCCTTTGCATAGATACATTTTTCAGTCTGGATTTTCATAAATATATGGATTAGAATCAGGCCCTGCATTTCCATTGTAACCAGCCCCTAACTTTGCTAAAAGGTTTTCCCTGGAATCTCCACTCTGGCATCTCTTTTGAAAGAAGCATCTGATCTTGGTTTGTCGTAAATGGATAAACTATATTAAAGAAAGTGAGGGAAAAAGCATAATAAAAAACGAAATGAAGTTCTGAATGTTTATGACTTAAGGATTTTCCAGGCCTAACTTTTGAGCGTGGTGAACTTAAAAGGTTAGCTATGAATAACCATAATCAAATCTTTTCTTTTGTCCATATTTAATTCAAATGAGATTGCTCCATATTGACTTCTAATGCTAAAAGGCCACCCATCATGGAATCCCTGCAGCCAATGAAGCAAGCAAGTGAATGCTTTCTTAAATGATGCTAATCAGTCCAGAGAGGCCTGCCCTCTATCCCCCTCAGTATTCTGTAATTCAGATGTGCTGATAACCTGAAATTGAATGTGTCAGTATGCAGACATGTGAAGAGAAAAGGAAACCAGGAGGCAAATGGACCAGCTATAGAGACAATGCCTGTTTTGACGTTTCCCCCCCACCCCCAGTTCATTTTTGTATGAGCTGTTTTTCGTGTTTTTCTTTTTTTAACTTTTTGATTCAGAACATGGGAGTGATTCATGCTGTTTTCAAATATTTTTAGGGCAACCTTTGAAATG
This sequence comes from Tachyglossus aculeatus, assembly GCF_015852505.1. NCBI lineage: Eukaryota > Metazoa > Chordata > Mammalia > Monotremata > Tachyglossidae > Tachyglossus > Tachyglossus aculeatus. The sequence continues at coordinate 63,044,386 of NC_052076.1, read as the reverse complement.
AAGAAATATCAAATGAAAAATTTAGTTTAAATATTTTTGTTGTCATGTGGTGAACAGAAATTTGTGATCATTTTTTTTAATCGCTACTACTCTGAAAGATTTTCTTTTTTTTCCCATCCCTTTCTTTCTCTCTTTTTCCCTCCTTTATAGACTGAGAAATTCCAATCTGGTGAGTATTTCTCAGAGCAAAGTTTAACAAAAGAGTTTTTATCATTATACTCCCAGCTAGCACCGGAATAGTTGAAGTATGGTTGTCATTTCTATTTTCAACCCTGATTTTGTGCAAGGTTTGTTTTCTGAATGTTCTAATTGTAATTAGTAGATCCATTCTGAGTATCACACTTGTCTGTCCAATAAAAGGAAGAATAGATTTGCAGGTATTTTCTCATTTCATTAATAAGTTTCAGTGGCCTTATTGGCCAGAAATCACTAACTGGCCAGGCAACTTCGGGCCGGGGCTGTGTCTGACCTGATTATCATGAATCTACCCCAATGTTTAGTGCAATGCTTGGCAACTAGCACTTAAATACCGCAACTGTTTCATTCCTAAGAAATTCTGGTTTATTGTTTTTTTTCCATTTTTTTCCATTTTTTCCATTTTCCCATTGGAAAACAGGTGGATTATTTGCTTTTCATTTAACTGGTTTGTTGGGCACCTCTTTGTTGGGGTATTGTGCACCCTGGAATTTTACATATTGAGAAAGGTCTCCCTAGCAGAGGTTCTGTTCCCTAGGTGATGAAGTTGGAGCCGCCTCTGGCTCTTAGTAATCCAGGGAAGAAAGAGAGTGTATGGGGAAAGAAACCAATATTTGTTTTAGAAGAATAGAAAATACGACAAAACAACAACAAAGAAAAAAACTGCGTGCTTTGTATCAGTAAAATTGGAAGCGGTCTGGTTTTTGAGCCAACGCAAGGGAAATTTGCAACTATTTTTTGTAATGTTTCAGTGGAAGATGCCTGAACCCAGGCAGGAGGGGATTTTAGGTCATGTGAACCTGTGTTCATTTGCATTTCTCAATAGACAGTTGCTGCCCAAGAGTGTGGGAGGTTCTTTCCTTCTATTCTTACCTCTAAGCCAGTTTACCTAGCCCCTGAAGACTCCCATGAACCTTTCCAGAGTAGTGGAAAGAGGCTACTCTAGGAGGCTAGAACAGTCCAAAACGCTATCTGTCAATAAGATGGCAAGTGTTGCCATTGTGACTTTCAGGGTGGGATTTGAGACAGGATTAATTGCATGTGTTACCATGTACCACACTGCCTTCATGGCACTCCTCCCTCTTCAAACAGATTTGGGTCAAAACTGGCCATGTCCACTGGAAAAAAATCATCTCAAAAGATGCATTTGCTCCATCTGGGGAGACATGACTAATGAATGAGGGAATAGGAAGAAGTTGCTATCATCACTTGCAAGTGGCTCAGACTTAATCCCTCTCCCCAAAGCCTCTCCTCAAAGCCCAATTAACTGTGTGATTCCGGTAGATGCATTCATTCATTCATTCATTCATTCATTCAATTGTATTTATTGAGTGCTTACTGTGGACAAAGCACTGTACTAAGCGCGTGGGAGAATACACTATAACAATAAACGGACACATTCTCTGCCCACAGCGAACTTCCAGTCTAGAGATGAGGTTACAGTCTACAGTAAATCCGTGTTCTGGACACCAACAATGGCCTTTTCAACAATGTTCTTCTCATGTGTGGCACACGTCTTCCATTTCACAACAGTCTGCATCTTAGGACCCTTCATTATGAAGTCCTAGAGCTTTCTGTTCTTCAGCCCAGTCTTCCTGACACCTTTTCTGATGTGGATAAGGGATTGGCTGAAGCTAAGGTCAGTGTTTCCATCTTCACTCAGTTCTGATCAATCAACCCATAGTATTTGATGAGTGAGTAAGGAGACACAATCCCTATCCTCAGGGAGGTTGGTTTCTAGCAGATCAGAGAGGTTATTTCTCAAGAGAGGTGTGGAGCAAAACGTCTTCCAGGTTTCTTCTGCCATGAAATTCCTAACTTACCTTCCTGCCCCCCAGGAAGAGAGGAAAAGAGACAGGGATTGTTGCAAGTTTTTCAAAGATGCTAAACTCCACAGAAGCTTGGTAGATTTGTTCTAGAGAATTTAAATGAGAAAGAGACTGGTCATCTTATTAATTTTCTCTGTGCCCTCTTTTTATTTCCTTGCTGCTAGAGTGTTTTACTTAAAAATATTTACTTTGAAATTGTCAGTGATCAAGGACTGAAAAGCACAACAGAGCAGGACATTAAAACGAAAATTTCTTTAGGAGGTTGGAGTGTCTGGATCATTTTTATTAAAAAAAACTTCCCCAGATGAAGCCAAGAATGACTTTAGTAAATGTTGAATACTAAGAATAAAGCCCTGGCCTACATAAATATACATATACATATATATCTAGGATTACCCACAAGAATGGTTCAGATTTTTTAAATCTTCCATAGGGGAATTCATTTTAATTAAAATGAATTGACTTTCTTTGGTCATATGAAGCACACATGTATACTTGCACACACATCTGTGTTCTGAATTGATAAAGAAAGAACTCTGGTTAAATAATCCACTTTTGTCTGACAACGGAATCAGTTATAGAGGTGCAAATATGCAGAAAGCTATTTGGAAATGCATCCTAGTAGTTGTCAGGTTTTATTATGCAGGAAGGTGTCATGTTTGTTACGAAGCTGAGTGCAGATGGCAGAGTGGAAGAAATGGATCACTAATTTTAACAATGATTAATGAACAGAGATAGAAAATGAATTACATTGGACTATCGGAGGCAAGAAATATTTTTGTGAAAATTTTGACTCATCTGCTGTGCTGTTCTCTGTAAATTATTTTCTGAAATTCTATATGTTGTCAACAGTTGACTGCATTTTCCATTACTGTCTATTTCTGTTCTTAAGTACTTTTGTGTTATTAGAGATACATAATTTCAAAATACCAATACATTCCTGATTACTTAGAGAAAATATATGTAACAGTGTGAGTGTTCCAAAGACTCTAGCCATAAAAGACCTGTTTTATAATAATCTTTCATTCTTCCTCATTTTATCACTACATTAGGAATGTTTGAAAAAAAAATGGGCTCATTCTAGCTCTTGCAGAATAAAGGAAATATAGAAGCAAAGGTAACAATAAAAATGTGGTCTGGTGGGCTATCATAATTTTAGGCTTTTGGCAGTAATGTCCCCATTTGTTTTCCGGTAGCCTAGGGAGAATGAGTTGTACACAGCTGCCTTTTACCCTGATCTTGGGTTTCTTCTAAACCCTGTTGTTTTCTTAGACCACCTTCCCTTTCCTTCCTCCTTTGCCAAATCATGGTGGAGTACCACTCTCCCAGCCCTTAGGGAGAAACAGGAAGTTGTCATTATTCCCAAGGTTGACATTAGAAATTCTTTACCTACATTAACTGTATTTAGTTGTACTGGTGGTTGTAGAATTGGCTTGAAGTCATCCATTTTGGTCTATTTCCAGAAATGTTTTATAGGTACTTTTTAGTGCTTTGAGATCTCTAATAAGAATGATTATTATTGGGGTACTCGTCAAAGCGCTGTCTATGTGCCAAACACTGAATGAAGCACTTGGGCAGATACAAGATAATCAGGTAAGACACAGTCCCTGTGCCACGTGGGGCTCCCTATCTAAGTAGGCGGGAGAATAAGTGTTTATTCTCCATTTTACAGGTGAGGAAACTGAGGCCCAGAGAACTGAGGCCCAGTGATTTGCCCAAGGTCATCCAGCAGGCAAGTGACAGACCTGGGACTGGAATTTAGGTCCTCTGACTCCAAGTCCTAGCAACCAATCATTCAATCGATAATCATATTTATTGAACACTTACTGTGACAAGAGCTCGGTGCTAAGCACTTGGGAGAGTACAATATAGCAGTTGATAGACATAATCTCGGCCCACAGTGAATTTACAGTCTAGAGGGGAAGATGGGCATTAACAGGAATAAATAAATTACAGATATGTACTTAATAATAATAATAATAATTGTGGTATTTGTATGGTATGGTATTCGTATGCTATGGTATTTATGGTATAGTTCTGAGGGAGGGGTGGATAAATGAGACAAATCCAAGTTTAAGGGTGACACAGAAGGGAATTGGAGAAGAGGAAATAAGGGCATAATCAGGGAAGGCCTCTTGGAGGAGATGTGTTTTGAATAAGGCTTTGAAGGTGATTGTCAAATATGAAGCAGGAAGGAGTTCCAAGCCAGAGGCAGCATGTGGGTGAGGGGTATATGGTGAGATAGACAATAATAATAATAACAATAATAATGGTGGTATTTGTTAAGCGCTTACTATGTGCAAAGCACTGTTCTAAGCACTGGGGAAGTTACAAGGTGATCAGGTTGTCCCACATGGGGCTCACAGTCTTAATCCCCATTTTACAGATGAGGTGACTGGGACACAGAGAAGTTAAGTGATGTGCCCAGAGTCACACAGCTGACAGTTGGTGGAGCTGGAATTAGACTGAGATACAGTGAATAGGTTGGCATTAGAAAAGGAAAGGGCGGGTGCTGGGTTGTAGTAAGAAGTCAGAGAGGTAAGGTAGGAGGGGGCAAGGTGACTGAGTGCTTTAAAACTTATGCTAAGCAGTTTTTATTTGACATGGAGGTGGATAGATAGCCCCTGGAGGTTCTTGAAAGGTGGGGAAACGTGGACCGAATGAATAGGTTTGTAGAAGAATGATCCGGGCAGCAGGATGAAGTATGGACTGAAGTGGGGAGAGACAGGAGGCAGGGAGGTCAGCAAGGGGGCTGTTGCAGTCATTCATTCAGTCGTGTTTATTTAGCGCTTACTGTGTGCAGAGCACTGTACCAAGTGCTTGGAAAGTACAATTTGGTAATAAATATAGACAATCCCTACAGATAAGTGCTTGGACTAATGTGGTTCCAGTTTAGATGGAAAGGAATGGGCACATTTTAGTCCTGTTCTCTTTCCACTAGGCAACATTGCTTCTTGACTTATTACTCTTTTTATTTCACTTGTACATATTTACTATTCTATTTATTTTGTTATTGATGTGCATTTAGCTTTAATTCTATTTGTTCTGATGACTTGACACCTGTCCACATGTTTTGCTTTGTTGTCTGTCTCCCCTTTCTAGACTGTGAGCCCGTTGTTGGGTAGGGACCGTCTCTATATGTTGCCAACTTGTACTTCCCAAGTGATTAGTACAGTGCTGTGCACACAGTAAGTGCTCAATAAATACAATTGAATGAATGAATAAATGAATGAATGAATAATATCTGTGTTATAGTTTAGAGCATTAGTCATCTTCTCACTGGATACTTAGAAGACCTTTCTGATAGAAAAGGTAGTCATGTTTCATAAGGTGTCTAAAGACCTAAAATATGTAGTTCAGACATCATATTTTCATGAACTCCTTTAGACTTGAGAAGGAATGACCTATTAGGGTTAAGATTCCATATTCCATAATTGGTAGGCACTTAATTTCTTTAATTAGGAGAAGCGTTAGTGGTGACATGGGGAAATTTCATAGTTAGCAATTCTTGACACCCATTATTTTCCAACATTAAAATAACAGCACGACAAAGCTTTTGCAGTTTTTCCTCCCAGTGTCTATCACTCCTATAATGTGGTGTTACCTCTTGGTATTTCAGAAGTTAATTTGCATTATAATATTATTTTTAAGTCAATAGCATTCCAAATTTTGACTGCATTTCTGCAGGAGCACTCATGGATAAAGCTATTTAATTGTTATTTATTTACTAAATTGCTTGTTTTATTTGAGCATTTACGTCTATTCGCTCATATGTATTTGACAAGTTTTGTCCAATTGTCTTCTAGTTTGGAGTGATTCCTCGTTGAGGGTAGGGATGCCTTCTTTAACTCCGTTACATGTTTTCCAAGCCCCCAGGAAGCTGCTGTGCACATAGAAGCAGCATGGGGAAGGAACTATGGCCTAGTGGATAGAGCACAAGCCTGGGAGTCAGAAGGTCCTGGGTTCTAATTCTGCTCTGCCACTTGTCTGCTGTGTGACCTTGAGCAAGTGACTTCACTTCTCTGTGCCTCAGTTACCACAGCTATAAAATGTGGATGAAGACTGTGAGCCCCACGTGGGACAGGGACTGTCCAACTCAATTACCTTGTATCTACCCCAGTGCTTAGAACAGTACCTGGCACATAGTGAGCACTTGACAAATACCACAATTATTATTATTATTGTTGTTATTATTATTGTTATGTTCAATAAAGCTATTGATGAGTGAGCGGAGGTAAAAGAGAAAAACTGGCAGATTCGAAGGCTTTCCCAATAAATGCTTATTGCTTAAAATGCCAAATGTATGATGGACAACTAAGATATCTCCTGAGAGTTGTTTGGTCTTTGAACCAACGGACCATCTATAGATAGCTATTCCCTTCACATACAAATGCAGTTTCAGAGTTTTGAATTTGACTGTTTTATTCATACTCTTGACCTGGGAAAACAAGCCGGTTTTTTGAAAAACCAAGTCCTTTTCATGATTTAGCGTACTTAAAGTTGAACTAGTTTGCAGAATTCAGTGGACATCCTTTGCCTTTGCAATAGATAGGAGCTGTCTTGCTCTCCACGTATCCACAGTGTTACATTACTAGGAAAGAGGTGGTCATGTTGAAGTTTGTGGTTGTTAGGAGAGGCTCTGAATGTCTCCTGAGTTCCTTCTGCGTATGGGCTTTAAGAGAGCTAAAAAGTACTAATGAACGTTTAAACCATCTTTATGAATGGTTCCAAGTCAGGTATTTTGCATGTAATTATGGTCCTGATGGGAAAATACTTTAGAAAAACAACTACTGGAACAATACAAGTCCTGCTCAGGTTACATAGCATATGCTAAACACTGAAGAAACATACACAGTGCTTTTGTGAACAAGGTAGGAGAAAGCTCCTGGGAGCTAATTTAGAATGTGACTTAAGGCAAGCATGGCTTTTTGTGTCTGTTTCCTTTGGCAAACCAGTGAAATAGCAGTGGTGTTTGGAATTCCCTTATAAGCACCAGCCGTGGCCTTAATGAAGACTATCATCTCTACAGAGATGGCATAGGAGATTAACTTGGTTCTTAGCCTTCCAACTGGTATTTTGGAAGCTTTCTTTTGTTAATGCTGAGGAACAATGGGCACTGCTGTTCTGATCCAGGGAAACATCTATCGCCAGTTCTGGAATGCTTCAGTGAAGTAAGAAAATCCATAAAATAATTTGGCAGAGACGTTAGAAAAAAGCATTTTTGGAGTGCATTTCTAGACTGTGAGCCTGTTGTTGGGTAGGGACCCTCTCTATACGTTGCCGATTTGTATTTCCCAAGTGCTTAGTTACAGTGCTCTGCACACCGTAAGTGCTCAATAAATATGATTGAATGAATGAATGAGTGCTATAGGAAGTTAACAGGTGGTGCCATGCCATCTCAATTTAGAATTCATTGCACAATGATAGGCCTTTTTGTTATAAAGGCCTGAAGTCAGTATTTAAAGAGTTTAAAAGATCCATTTTTCTAGGTTTAGGTCTTAGGAATCTTTACCTGAGCAACATGCAAGTGAAAGTGTGCAGCTCAAATCCTTCCTTCAAATATTTGCCTGTCTCCTAAGTCCATGACTGTAAAGAGACTATGACCATCTAAGGATAATATCTGACTTCTTGTGTGTTATGTGCATGTCTGAGCATATAGTCTCCCTCCTATCTATTAAAGCACATATTCTTACCTACCTAGGTTGCAGGCATTGTTGCTTTGGAATTTAGATTCGTTACACTTATATTCACATGTGAAATAGGAATTAGTATTTCTCATTTGAACAGGCTTTTTTTTTGAGACTTCTAAAGGAGATGCCAGTCCTATAGTTTAGGCGTTACATTCCTGGAGTCCAAAATTGCTCATATTTTCAAAAGGCAATGCATCAGTTTTACTTCAGATAGAATAACCTTCAACTTGATTTGGTTTAGCTTACAAAATGAAATCTAAAGAGTGGAATGCCCAGGTCAATAAATGGTTATACATAAATCTTCCATTTCCCCCACAATTGCTGGCATTTTCCCAGTATTGCTGCTTCAAAAACACAATGCAGTGCATTTTCAAATAGAGCGCCATGTGACATATGTGTTTACGTGCATACATCCTATGTATACATAGTTAAGATATGCCAGGATGAGTAATTATAATGTTATGGCCCTTAGCATGGACTGGAGGCTATTCAAGATGTCTGTCATACTTCTATTACCTCAGGTAAATAACTGATTGACCTTTGTGGTGCACTGATACTTTACTAATCAGAAGCTGAAATCTGTATAACAACACTTCATTTACTTGATAGACAAAAGAACAATTGCACTTGAAGTAATGTGATTTCTAAATAGACACTGCCTGTCAAAAATAAATGCATTAGAAGTAAAATGTAGCTCAAGGAGACAATTAGCAAACAGAGGTGACACTGTAAACAGGTGCACCCATTATTCCCAAAGCTTGTGGCAATATATTCACATCTTTTAGACTGATGGAAGATCATGTGACAGTTTGGTGAATTATCTATCTGTATCATCTGACTGATGAAGCCTGCTGCAGTTGCAGATCATTTAAAAATGCATCTCACAAATTACATGGTAGCTGAGAAAAAATGCAGGTTTTTAAGAACAATGCTCTTCTAAAGCTATGTGCTAGAATACTTAATTCTCCTTTGAAAGGATCTAGGGCATTTCATTATACTATGTATACAGTCGGTTAAGGTTGTGCAAATTCATTACAATGTTTGTTAATCTATAAAACATTCCCCGTCCTGGTTTTAGTGACATTGAATTTTTTAGAAATGTGTTATTTCTGAGACATCTGCTTTCCCCCGTTGCCTACGGGTGGCAGAATGTATACTCTCCTCTCATACCACTTCTACCAGCAGAGAAGAATTAGGCAAAGGAAGGGAGATGACCTTTGATGTTTTTGGTGAATTGGTCCAGATAGTTGGACAGATAGGTCCTGTGAGTGCATTTCTCCAGATAACTGGTTGTGAGAGTTTCCTTCAGATTCCAAAGGGCAAAAGCTACATTGTCTAAAGCCTGGAGGTGGACACCGTCTTTGGTTGCCTGTGAAGGAGCATCACCAAAACCTGCAATTTTATCCTTTGTCTTATTTCTTGGGTGCTGAGGACAGAGAATCTGGCGTCTCAGGCATTTTCGTTTTTCTGACTTTTCTCCTCTTAGCAAAGAGGTCTTAAAAGAAACTTTGAATGGTACTGACACACTTGTTTTTCACTTGGCTGGTGAACTGGTGAACTTATCTACCAAATCTGTTGTATTGTACTCTCCCAAGCACTTAGTACCATGCTGTGCACACAGTAAACACTCAATAAATACCACTGATAGATTGACTGAAGCTGACATTTTGAGAGGTTCAACCAACTATCTGTAGTAGGTTAATGCAACTTTACAGATAAGGACAAAAAAAATTACCAATTCAGAAAACCTTTGAACAAGATCAATATTTTACAGGTAGGATAATCAACAAGATTGTTGTTCTTTTCTACTGACCTGGTGGCAGCTGTTGCCCACAAGATTTTCAAAGATTTCCAAAGGGGAATTACATAGCATAGTGTTAGCTTCTTTATGGCCATCTCTCCCTCTCTCATTCCCATCCATAAATGCTCATCATATAACTGCTTACAGAACATTTTGCTCTTTCAATAGATCAATGGCATTTACTGAGTGTTTACTGCATGCAGAGCATTGAACTAAGTGCTTGGGAGAGTACAAGATAATAGAGTTGGTAGGCATGACCCTTGCCCTCAAGAAGCTTACAGTCTTTGTCTTTCAGTTGATAAAGTGGAATGACTCTTTGCTCTAGGAAAGGAAAAAGAGGTAGAAATCCAATGGAGAACAAGTCACCTCTTTGCTTCATGTCCAAGAGTCAGGTCCATAGAAATAAGGTTAGACTGTGCATGGCTAGAGATGCTAGGTGTATCATTTCCTAAAATCAGTTGTATGAAAAATTCGACCAGTGGTATTTATTGTGCACTTACTATATACAGAACAATGTACTTAGCACTTAGGTGAGCATAGTACAACAGATTTGGTAGACACAATCTTCTCCCACAGGGAGCTCTCAGATTAAAGGAGGAGAAAAAGCCAATAAGGCGCGCACACACACACACACACACACACACACACACACACACACACACACACGTGTATATTCAATTATTTATTCTGCTTACTCTGTTGGTAAATATTTTCGTGTCTGTCTTCCCTACTAGAATGCTAGCTCCTTCCAGGCTGGGAACAAGTTTCAGGCTTCTGCTGTAGTTTCCTAAGTGCTTATGATAGTGTATTGCACCCAGTGTGAGCTCACTCCATTAATATGTCTACTACTATTATGGGTGTACATTCACTGGCTTTTGGTTTTGATGGCTAATATAGAAATCCAGAAGCTCTATCTTGTCCCTCACCTCACTCTGGCTGTAAGCTCACTGGCAGTGAACATTTCTATCAAGTCTGTTATATTGTACTCTCCCAAGTTCCTATTACAGTGCTCTGCACACAGAAAGTGCTCAGTAAATACCATTGGTTGATGGATTGATTTTGTAGAAGATCTACTGCTGGTTGGGAGACAGTGAATTCTGGCTTCCCAATAACCAGTATGAAACCCTTTTCAGAAACAGCAAATCCAGACATACCCTGGGGCACTAGGACTGTCTGACAGAGTTTGAAACCCTGCCAGAGAAGGAGTCATGAATGATAATAATCATCATTATGGTATTTGTTAAGTGCTTATTATGTGCCAAGTGCTGTTCTAAGCACCAGGGAAGATACAAGGTAATCAGGTTGCCCCACTTGGGGCTCATAGTCTTAATCCCCATTTTACAGATGAGGCAACTGAGGCACAGAGAAGTTAAGAATGAGAGAGCCCCTATTGTGTGAGTAGGGAAACCTGGAGAATTCTTTTCAAAAAATGGACATATTCAGAAGGATTAAACCTTACTCAGTAAAGAAAGTCTCCTTTCCTCCTGAAATGAGTCTTCTACAGCAGAGAGTTGTCCATTTCAGCAGGTACCCTGCCTGCTGTGGTGGCTGGCTTGTAGTGCTGAGTTGAGGCCAATCAATCAGTGGTATTTATTGAGCGCTTACTATGTGCAGAGCACTCTACTAAATACTTGGATGAGTACAATACAACAGGGTTTGTCATCAATGTTGTCAACACATCCTGAGATCTCTGGCTGAGGTCAGGCAAATTTGGATTTTGCTGACACTGCAGGCATTATGACTGGGAATTAGATAGACTCATTTGGGAGTTTGGAATTGGAGATTTCCTGTTTCATCCCAATTCGACAACTTCGTCTAGGGCTTGATGAATAATCTGCCCAATGCTGTTTAATTTAAGAAGAAGCCTAACAAGGGTATGCATTAAAACTTCATCACCAAAGACCATAATTTAAAAAAAAAAAAGGAGATGATTACAAGACTCTGTGGTCTCCATGTGAAGTTACCATTGGGCTGAAAGCCATGTTCATGCTTAGTATTTTTCCATTTTTTTAAATGTTGTTAGACTATTCAATGAATGACATTTAAGCTGTAAGATTGTAAGCTCATCGTGGGCAGGAAATGTAACTGTTGTTATACTGTACTCTCCCAAATGCTTAGTACAGAGCTCTGTGCACAGCAAGTGCTCAATAAATACAATGGAATGAAAGTTTTTTAAGGGCAAGGATTCCCTCATCAGTATTTGCCCCTCTCCCTCCTTGGCTATCATCTAGAACTACCATTGATGAGGATAATGGTGGAATTAGGTGTGCAAGCAGGACACTTCGCTCATCATTAGATATTCCACTGGACTGACAAGATGACCCAAAGATTGGGTTTCCTAATGGTCTTGGGGACCAAATTTATTTAAAGAATATTCACATTCAACTTTCATTCTAAATAGCATATGAAAGACTTGGGTTTGGATGGAGGTGTGGGGGGTACGGTTGGGGCGGGGTGGTGGGAATCGTGTGTGTGTGTCTTGTATTGCCGTTGATCTCAATTTCAGAGCTCTCGAGTCGGGCTCTTTAGGCTCAGGACTGTCAATCCAAAATACTTGGCAAAGAAGAGTCTTTCTCCCCAATTCACTTTCTCTGCCCTCCCAAAAAGGAAAGTAGTGAAACGCACATCAGCCCGCTTGACCAGAAACTGGAGGCTGAGGAACTTGAGAGCAACAATAAAAAGCTCACGAACTTCAAAAGGGCACTGAATGAGGCCACCAGAGGAACAAAAATGCCCAGAGAACTACTTCTTTGGTTGGAGTAGGAGGATGAAAAGTCAACTTAGCCTCTTAAAAGTCCCCTCTTAAAGGCTGCATTTTGGCACTGAGTGACTTGGATGTGAAGCTTATGAAATCAGGGCAGGATTCAGTGATTGATTAAACAGGTTTCTTCCTCTGTGGCCAGAAAACATGAGGGCCGTGGAATGTAGAGTTAAACTTAGAGTTTCTTGGCAAGGGTTAATAATCAATGTAGATCTCTTAACAAAAGAGATGCTGCCTTATTATACTGGGAAACTTTTTTTTTCTTAACTGTCAGTGAAGCAGTACTAATTATTACTCCAGTGTAAATGAGGTCATTTCCTATTAAGAGAACAAAATGCTTAGCCTCCGCTTGCCAATTCATACCATCTATTTTTCACACATACTCAGCTTTTTAGTTTTTTTTTAAATTTTGATAAAATCCATTCATTTGTATTAGAAAAGTGTAAACCATTGCAATAATAGCTACCCATTATTATCCAGATGAGCTTTTGTAATGTGTGGGTTGTTTGAATACCATGTGTTAGCTATGGAACAATTAGCCAGCTGAATGGATCTTTAAAACAATCAGATACTTTTATCTCACTGAAAAAATACATTCCTTGGAAGTGTACTGTTAAACTGTAAATTCTGGAGAACATTAAACTCTCATTGCAACTAGCACTTTAGGATATATGTTGATCAAGGACAAAAAGACATACAAATATCTTGTCCTCATGTTTTCATTTTTTTATGCAAGCAAAAAGATTTAAGGAATATTGTAGCAAACAAAGGGTAATTGTTTTAGCCCAGATGTTGCTTTTGCACAACAAGCAGGTTACAATGTTCCCACAGAGCTGATGAGCCCAATCAGTGAAATGATTAAAAATTGATTTTGTCCCTGTAATTACAGTATGTAAACTACTTAGCTTGGATTGCAAAGGAAGTGATTTTCTAATTACGTATATACTCTGGTGTCTAATGATTGGTTTTTTGAAGTAATGAAGAGAGAGCCCTAACGACTCCTTGGTGCTCTGTTGTTTAAGAAAGACCATCTTTAGAGTAAGCAGCAACAGACAAAGAGTTTAAATTGAATTTTCAACACTGTTAATGTGCACATGGATTTGTTTATTAAAGAGACAGTAACATAATTTGATTGGTTGAGAGCTTCTTAGTTTTTTCATTCTATAGCATGTAAAAATATATGCATCTGGGAAGGGACTGTAGGTGGTGGAAGCCTCTCTTTCTTCTTTTATACATGCTCAGTGTGGTCTGATAGCCCAGTGTATCAGATTGCCATGAGTGTCTGCTTCTTGGGAATCCTGAAAGCATTTAAATCGAACAGGTATCAAGTAGCTCTCCCATCTAAGTTGCCTTTTAAAAGAAAATCTCTTTAATTTGAAAAAAAAAAAAAAGATCTGGCCTTGAAACTATCCCAGTTTGTCATATTTTGCTCGCCTTTCAAAGTATTGGGTGGAGTGTCCTGGCAGTCTGTAATGCGACTGGTGGATTCGAAAGAACCGGCGTTGGATTCTATTCTCTCCTCCATCTCCACAGGCAGAATGGAGCCAGTGTGAATTATGCTAGTTTAGGAGAGTAAACAGCCCTGAGATAAATGCATTCCTTATTCAAAGCCCCCAGTGAAAATGTCAGACTTCAGTCAAGCTGAAGGGGATGGAAGCTTGACATATATTTCTGTTCTGAAAAGATGATCCCCATCTTTGGATCTGACACTGGGGAGAGTTGTTGGAAGTTCACAACTTTATGGAGGATCAGGATTCAGGCAATAGCTAGCTGGATGTTTCCATCATTTCTTCTCTTAGTTCCCAAACTACTAATGAAGAGCTGCTCAAGTGTGTACTTGAGCTCGGAGATACAAAGATGAAAATCTTTTCTAGGAGTACATGGAGAGCGTACATAGTATGACCTATAAAGCCAATGCCCTAGCAGATGATCCTAAAGCTTACTCCAATATAGATCATCTTGTTTTTCTAAGCTCTCGGGTCTCCAAGAAGGCCAAAGATCATGCTATTTCTGAATCTCATTCTTTTCCCCAGAGGGTATCAGGTTTTAGAAGCATGAACTGAGGGCTGAGAGTAAAGGGACTTGGGTTCTAATCCCCACTTTACCACTCACCTGCTGTGTGACCCTGAGCAAGTCACTTTACTTCACTGTGCCTTTGTTTCTTCTTCTGTAATTTGGGGATTAGAGATCTGTCCTCCCTCCCTCTTAGATGGTGAACCCCATATGGGACAGGGACTGTGTCTGACTTGATTATCTTGTATCTACCACAGTGTTTAGTACAGTGCTTGGCACACAATAAGCACATAACAAGCACTATTCAAATATTATTATTGGTAGGAGTATTGTTATTATCAGTAGGATTTGAACGAAGTGACTTTCAGCTTGAGCATTACTGTGGGGCAACTATAACCCAGGCCATTTGCTTCTTGGATGCCATGATCCTGCTGCATTCTCTCCTGGGTGATATTCCAAAAGCCAGGGACCCTGTACCATTTGGAATTTTTGGGTGGGGGAGGATTTTTTTTCCATGAATTGATGTTGAGAGATACTTGTCAAAACTCTTAGGAAAGGAAAATTGGAATAATATCGATAAAGAGATTTGGAGCAGGAATTTTCAAACCACTTAGGGATCTGAAGTGTTTCAGGAAACATCCATCCCCCCTAACAAAAAACCTGGGGTGACAGCAGGGGAAGATTGGTAACATTAGCCTGGGAGATAGAATTAAAGTGTTTATTAATTCTGGTTGTTCCACATCTGGAGTGATTTGAGGGAGATTAAGTTGCTACATCTCTTTTTTGTGGCCCAGATGTGTAGCTCTTCCAAAATGAGACTTAAGATTGCGTGCATACTTATCCTAATACTCAGCTATTAAGACTGTAAACTCATCCCTTTAAACTCTGAACTTGTCTCTCTGGACTGTAAACTCACTGTGGGCAGGGAACCTGCCTACAAACTACAAACATGCCTACACACTCTGTTGTATTGTGTTCTCCCAAGCACTCAGTGCAGCGCTCTGCCCACATTAAGAGCTCAATATATACCACTGATTGATTAACGATGGCGCACAAGGTCATCACTGCATCTGTGCAACACATGAAACTTCCTAGATCTACTTGTCAAGCCCCTACCTTTCTTTGCCCTGTAAACGAGAGCGTCTAATGATAATAAGGATAATTATGATATTTGCTAAGAGCTTACTATGTGCCAAGCACCGTTCTAAGCACTGGGGTAGATACAAGGAAATCAGGTTGTCCCACGTGGGGCTCACAGTCTTAATCCCCATTTTACAGATGAGGTATCTGAGGCACAGAGAAGTTAAGTGGCTTTCCCAAGGTCACACAGCAGACAAGTGGTGGAGCCGGGATTAGAACCCACAAACTCTGGCTCCCAAGACAGTACTCTTTCCACTAAGGCACACTGCTTCTCTCGAGACAGGGTATTTGTTGTCTGAGAAAGGGTACTGGAGGAGGTGGCTTTTGGAAGAGGTTGGTGAGTTTGGCATGTGGAGTCATGTCAGAATAGGCTGTTTGTGTTGCCTCTCTTTCTTTTTACTGTCTTTCTTATTTCCTTGATGCTAAGACAGGTTCCGATGCCTCTCTCCTTCCAAGGCTGTATTGCAAGCTCAATGAAAACTTATTTAATGGCCCAATGAATGTTGAGAACTTCTGTTCACAAAGCCATTCCTGTGTCAGATCTGTGAGCGAGGCAATGCAGTATTGTTACTTCGAACTCTCTGGTAGTTCTTCTCATAATCAGATACATTTAACTCGTCTCTTCTAAACAGGCACTAAAATTAATGGTATTTCAGTGTCCTTGACAAGCACATAACCACCGCTTTTAGCTCCACCTCCACCTGTTGCAGTTACCCAAATTCTGATTTGCCATATAGATTGGCATATAGATTTGCCATATAGATTTTGATTGGCTAATGTTGCCATGCTCATGGTTGGACCTCCATAAAAGCCTTTGATAATGAGGGTGGGTATTTAACATTTCCAAATGAAGTGGATGGGGCAAAATTACTCTCTGATGCTGATGAGGAAAGTGTACAGAAGATAATCTTTTTCCTGACCACAGACTCCATCCCTGCCTCAGCCACCATATTGCTGGTAGTGATTTTGGTCACCAGTCTTAGCCAATGCCTGGAACTCCTTTTCCTAAAAATCCATCAGACCTCAGCCCTTCCCATTTTCAAAGTCCTACTAAAATCCCACCTCCTCCCGTAACCTTCTCTAACAAATTACCAACACTCCAGTGGCCACTTCTTGCACTTCTGTTATCCATTTTTACCCATCTTCAGGATGTGTGTGTGTGTGTGTGTGTGTGTGTGTGCGTGCGCACATTTGATTCAACACAATTTAATCTGATTCTACCATTTGTAAATTCTTTCATGCCTAATGGATATAGCATGGGCCTGGGAATCAGAAGGACCTGGGTTCTCATCCCGGCTCTACCACTTGTCTGCTGTGTGACCTTGGACCTTGAGGCACTTAACTTCTCTGTGCTTCAGATACCTCATCTGTAAAATGGGGATTAAGACTGTGAGCCCACTGTGGGACAGAGACTGTGTCCATCTTGATTAGCTTGTATCTACCCCAGCGCATAGAACAGTGCTGGACACATTGTAAGTGCTTAACAAATACTATTAATATTATTACTATTATTATGTGTAAGCTCCTTATGGGTAGAGAATGTGTTTTTGTGCTTCTATTAAACGTTTCTAAGCACTTCATACTGGCCATGTCACTCAATTGGTAATATACCTACTATTCTTATTACAGAGAGACTTAGTATAGTTCATCACTATTCTTGGAAAAATAATTCAATCCTGTGCCTTGTCAACAGTAGGATACCCCACACCAAGAATTCCATGCAAGTAGACAGCTCAGGATTGATCCCTCTAGACTGTAAGCTCATTGTGGAGAGGGAATGTGTCTGTTTACTGTTATAGTGTACTCTCCAAAGCACTTAGGACAGTGCTCTGCACACAGTAAGCACTCAATTAATACAATTGAATGAATGAATGACTACTGAAGTCAACCAGACTGTTTAGTGCTAATTGGACATTTCGACAACCCTGCATAGGGATGCATAGTTCCACTGGAATGGGGAACAACTTTGAAAAAGAGCTTATAAACAGACTACCTCACCGCACTACCCTTGTGGCCATTTTTTTTCTTTTAAAGTGGACACTCTAAAAGTTTCCTACTTATGTTATTAGTCTTTTCTGTTCTAGCTGTGCGCACAGGCAAAGTTATCTTATTGTGACATCATCCATCAATCAGTGACATTTATTGAACACCTAGCTGCAAACAGCACTACACTAAACACTTGGGAAAGTACAACAGAAGCAAAGAAAGTGTTTGACACATAGTAAGCGCTTAACAGATACCATAAAAAAAGCAAAATGACACATTCCCTGCCCACAAGGAACTTACTATCGGAAAAGGGAAAACAGACACAGTGTATTTACAAATTGTGGAAGCTACTTATTAATCAATTCTACCCTAACATACTCTTGCTCCTACTAGTTGTACTCGTGTTTAAAACCGGTAAGAGGAAGAATATGGTAGATGAAATAGATAATTAAATGATAAACATGTAGATTGCTATATACCACAAATTTGTATATTGGTATATTTAGAAGTGCTGGGGGTGGGTGTAAATGCATAAGTGTGAAAGCGACAGTTGGGATTGGTAGGAATGGAGTAGAGGGAATTAATCTGAGAGATTCTGTTGGAGGTAGGATTTCAAGAAAGTTTGATGTTGGAGAGAATTGGAGTCTGGCAGATTTGAAGGCGGAGTGGTCCAAGCAAGGAAGCAGCATGGCTTAGTGGATAGAGCATGGGCCTAAAGAGTCAGAAGGACTTGGGTTCTAGTCCTGATCCACATGTCTGCTGTGTGACCTTGGGCAATTCATTTGACTTCTCTGTGCCTCAGTTACCTCATCTGTAAAGTGAAGATTAACACCGTGACCTCCTTGTGGGACAGGGACTGTGTTCAACCTGATTAAACTGCATCTACTCCAGCTCTTAGAACAGTGCTTGGCACAAAGTAAGTGCTTAACAAATACCATTATTATATTATGATTAATAATAATAAGCAAGGGATTGGAAGCTGAGGGGCAGGGGCAAGAGCGAGGGACAGTTAGAAGATTAGCTTGGAGGAGCAAACGATGTGGTATGGGGTCATGGCAGGTGGAGAGGAGAGACCTGTTGGAAAACTTTCAAACATGGACATATTTTTTCAACCGTAATTATTGAGCACTTACTATGTGCAGATCACTGTACTAAGCTCTTGGAAAGCACAATAGAGCAATAAAGAGAGACAATCCCTGTCCACAACAAGCTCACCGTCATTCTGTGATCCCTGAAATAGGCGGAGATTTCAGTCAAGCAGGTTTTGGATTAGGTTTTTGCCCTCTACCTGAAGTGTAGGAAGGAGTTGCTCTAAGGATGTGAGCAGTTTCTCTGGATGTGACATATACTAGATTTTCAGAAACTGCTCTGATAAGTTCTGCTTCCTGGTTTGGATTGTAAGGGACCACTGTATCTCTCTGTGCCAAGAATAACTTTCTTGAGAGCAAAGTAGTGTCTCTTCCTCCCCAAAATCATTTTCCAGGACCCATGAGATGGTTCCCCTGACCTGTATTATGCTTCTCAGGCCTACTGCCTCCAATGAGCACCAACTATGAGCAGAGCACTGTACTAAGTACTTGACAGTGAACTATTAATCAATCACCACTGATTGATTAATTGATCTCCAGCAACTGTAGCTGCCCTTGAGTTATGCATCAAAAGGGCTTCCTTTCCCAGATGGGATGAGAACTGATGAGAATTGCCTGTCCCTTGAGACTCTAAGTTCGCTGTAGGCGGGGAACGTCTACCAACTCTGTTGCTCTCTGAAGCACTTATTATAGTGCTCTGCACACAGTAATTGCTCAATAGCTACCACTGGTGACATATGTGATGCTCTCCCCTTCATGAAGACAATGTAGAGAAAGCATAAGCAGCCATCACCTTTGAGTCTCTGGACAGGGATTCAATCCAAACTTGATTTAGAAGTTGGATGGAGATTTGGGAACAGTATTGACCCATTTCTTCCTTTACTTCCTTTTCTCTCACTGTGGTGTGAGAAAATTGAAGGGAAGGGAGCAGAGAGGATATGCTCATTGTGGGCAGGCAATGTGTCTATTTTTTGTTATAAAGTACTCTCCCAAGCTCCTAGTTCAGTGGTTTTTACACAGTAAACTCTCAACAAATACCACCAAATGAATGATACCAAATGAATGATATTCTTCTCTTCCAACAAATACATCAGAGGCTTTCCATTTGAAACTCCGTTGAGGCCAACTCCCTGCCCTGATTTGCTCTTTAAAACATAACCTTGGTCTCTAAATCCAATTCAGGGACCCAGGGCTATCACCAGAATAGGCCCCTCAGTTTGTCTGACACCACTATGAATTGTGAATTTCCCCTTTTAGAATTTCCACTACGAATTTCCCCTTTTTGGCATGACTGCAGGAAGGAATCTCATCATGGTGCTGGAGAAGTGTCATCTCAATTCCCCGTATTTCTGGAATACATAATCTTAGTTATCTGGTGTTTGTATTCTCCCCAGATGGGAGGATCACTTTTCCATGTCCTAAATTTGCCTGCAAAATCATCTCCGATTGTCAGTCATTCCTACCAGATTATTGAGTGAAAGCCGTTTGGTAGTAAAAATCACCATGGACTATCCCCATAATAATAATAGTGATGACAATAATGGTATTTGTGAAGCATTTATTATGTGTCAAGGACTGCTCTAAGCACTGGGGAAGATGCAAATTAATCAGGTGGAACACAAACCATGTCCCACATGGGGCTCACAATCTTACTCTCCATTTTATAGATGAGATAACTGAGACAGTGATTTACCCAAGGTCACACAGCAGACAAATGGCAGAGCCAGGATTAGAACCCCGGTTCTTCAGATTTCCAGGCCCAAGCTCTACCCACTAGGCCATGTTGCTTCCCTAATAATAGTAATGATAATAATAATAGTAATAATAGTGAACATAGACCATAGGTGAACCTAGGGGTATTGCTTAGCTAATCTACTGTTTTCCAGGGAGGATCATTCCCTGAACTCTCTTAGACCTCCAGGTATCCATCTTATTTCAAAACTCTCTCTCTGTGGGACACTTTGTCAGACAGCTGGCTAAGGTTTCAGATGTGGGGCCAGGGGAGTTGATTTTTTTTAAAAAAATTGCTCCGGGAGACAACATGACCCAGTGAAAATGCCTGGGACTGGGGATCTTTTGGATTCTGGACTCAGCTTAGCTGCTTGTCTGCTGTGTGACCTTAGGCAAGTTTCTGATAATCTCTGCCTCAGTTTCCCCACTTGTAAAATGGGTGTAATAAAATTTACTCTCCTTACTGTGAGAGTCTTTTATGGGACGAGATATGGTTCTAATCTGATTATTTTGTATCTCTTTCAGAGTTTGGCACATAATGACCACTGGAAGGATACTAAATGTTATTATCTTTAAATTCTTATCCTTCCATCACTTATGGACGGGAAGTTTCTTGGGACCATTTCAATAGCTGGATTTTCTTGAACTGCAAGTTACATGAGCACACCAAAGAGCTGTTTGTTTTCACTGAAAAGTACAGAAACACTTTGTTACCTGTTTTTTTCCCCTTAATTTAAGGAGCACCAGTTGTTTGATAAAGTCACCTTTCCTATATCTGTAGTGAGTGTAATGGCATTAGGCACCAGAAACCTAGTGCTATTTAGACTAGTCTGGAAAGACACAAACAGAGCTGGCTCAATTATTATTTTTTTTTTTTGTGGAATCTAGCTTAGTCCCTAAAATCTCTTTTTCACTACTTTGCTTGTTGAACAAATTCGGACAGGTAGGGTTTTATGGAGAGCTTTTTATAGTTCTTTCCAATCTTTTCCAGAGCAGGTAAGTGGATGGCAGCTCTTGATTTTCCCAATTTATTCATAGAATTATGTACAGCAGGTCCTATATTGTGTAAGTCTGAAACCTGAAGAGTTCACTCACTGTCAAGGGCTGGGAAGTAAATTGTGAGAGACCTTGATAGTCTGATCAATGTCACTAGCCCTCCAAACAAATCAGAACAGGACTCTAGAAGAGGAGGTCTCACTCTGATCTCTCTGTCATCAGAATGTAAAAAGCATCCTAGTGGGAGCCTCTTGAGAATGATTCAGAGAATTTTGCAAGTCATGAGCATGTATGTAAAATCAGATTTTTTTTTAGCACAAGTAGTCTTGTAAAAGTGAAGATAATGAACTTTTTTCTGGATTAGACTGCTGGTGTGGGACACATGTTCTTTATAGATAATATGATCATCTTTGGAAGAAAAAAATCACATTTTAGCTTTTTGATGCATTACTCTTAGGGTGGGGGAGGTACCAGCTGAAGAAAAAGCCTGGTAGTCTTCAAATGTAGAAATTTTTGTTATTGATTTTCTATCTCTGCATGGAAGAGTTGTTGTCTAGGAGTATTTTTGCCAGTAGTTACTATCCAATGTACTTTCTGAGGCAACACGTTCAAAACACATTCAATTGATCTCTGTCTTGGCCAGCAAACCAAGTTATAGTTAGATCAAACTTTGCAAACTAATAGCTTGATGAATAAACTTCTTTGGCTGATCCTGATACAAAGTGCATTGTTTCTGAATGTTCCGTGGCTTCAGATGGTGGACATGTATTGCTGTACCTGAGCTCCATCAGCGTAACCAGAATTTACAACTTCAGGTTCGGGAAAATGGATCCCAAAAGGGGGGAAGCTTTAGTTTGTGCCGTAAAAATTCCTTCATTAATACTGTCAAACAAATAAGATTCTGAACTGCCCTGGACATTCGAAGCATATTGAAGTTAGCAGACTTGATCCAAAGGTTGATACTTTTTTGTGTTTTTTTTTTTTTGCTGTTTTGCTTTTTACTTAAGTAAATGGCTTTGAAATCACTACAGGCAAGTATCTTGGCTTTTGCTTCAGGCCCTTATCTCATCTAAGTGTGCTTTATTAGATGAGATCATCTACACAGGACTTATTTTTGTTATAAAATGGAATAAAAAAAGTAAAAATGTAATTGGTCGCCACTCTCCTGTTCTCAGCTCGAGCGTTGAGCTTTTGCATTACTTTCTGCAAGGTTTTCCATTGAGGATCCTCCGGACCACAGACAAAATTTGATAAGATTACATTTTGAGGCATTGAGCTTGCTTAAGTTTCCCTTTGCTTCTTATGGTTTAGCCTGGGTCTGGAGACTGAGGAGCCATGACTTCTGAGTAACTAAGGGCACTTGGGAATCCTTAAAAAACTTTGTAGATTTTTGAGGAGATCTGAGCCTCATTTTGGGAAAAACCCCTCAGAGCAGATTTGCTCTCCCACTTTTTCTGTGGCCTTAAGTTTTCTCCTTTACGGCACTGGCTTGAGCAAAGATTCCAAAACATCAGGTATAGTTTTTTGGGTTTTTTTTTCTGGAATTGAGTTTTTTCTATTTAAAAGCATGAGTAAATAAAGCAACTTTGGTTCTCCAGAGCAGATGACAAGTATGCTGATTTAAGCAGTAAACTTGGCAAAGATTTTGGGAGGTGGTAATGCTAATAATACTGTCTGTATTAAATGCTCTGTCGAAAGACAGAATTGGTACATTGCGATTAATCAGGGGTACTATTATCTAAGTTTACATGTCTTGTTTAAGTACATACTCTTGACATTTTATATTTCTCACAGGTCTCATTTTTACAGCTCCTGATCGTCACTATCTACCCCACGTCTTGAAGAATTTCCCTCACCCTGGAGGCAGATCTGTTGATTTAAGAATACCCTGGTAAGGACTGTCCATTTTATGGTTCATTGCAATATTATCGATTTGAGAGTCTGTGTTGTCAACTGAAATGTCACCTTTTGGGGTCTAATGGCATGGCATATTCAGTCAGTATATTTGGGTGAGTGTACTCAGATGTCAGTCTGTTTTTATTTCAAGATAAATTCATGGGCAAACAGGAGTCAGGAGATCAAAGATCAGTGGACAAAACACCCAAAACATGGGTTATTTGTGGAAGAAGGAATAAGTAAGAATGGAGGTGTAGTAACTGCACTTACAGGAAACTGGGTATTGTTATTTTAATATCTGTTACTGAACCTTTGAAATTGTTAATGGATTCGTGGGCTTGCTCTGTAGATTTGTGGCTTAATTTAGGTTTTATCCTCAGAATAATCTGTCCTTTGTATTTGCATTGCATGAAACTGCAGTGTGGTCTACCAAAGCTAGTTCTAGATTGACACTAAGCGATAGAACACATATAACAGAATGAAAGTACTGTACCCCATCCTAAATTTATCTGAACAGTCTGGTTCCATGTTAAACAACAATTGAATGGTTAAATACCTCAACACAGACTTAGAGGAAATCATTTTTGAAAGGACTCGACATTTGGAATCCAAATAAGATGCTGGGAGAGATCTTCGTAATTGTTATTTATTTTTTTTTGGTAGGGAGACAGATAGAAACTTAAAATAAATTCTGTAATTCAGCTTCATAGGTTTGATGCTATTTGTGGCCTCTATTGAAGCCTGCCGGTGACATCTACATAAGCTCATATTCAGTTCTAATTAGCTAAATCTACCTTCTCCTGACCATATTCCTTAGAGGTCATCACATAAACCATTTAAATTGATAGCAGAATTATGCACTAAGAAATTAATTTTGTATTGTATGGTACACAATTTTCACTGTGACTTTATCTTATTTCAAAAAGTGCTTACTTTCTGATTTGGGGGATATTACTGACCGTGGATTACTTTTATTTTGGTTTTTACACAACAGTTATATTAGAAATTTGCTGTTTTATTCTTACCTTCTTAGTAAAAATCCTTTTATCACACAATGGGTAATTTATATCCATTACCAACCCTTTCAATCCTTTTCAGTGGGGCTGTCAGTGCCTTTGGCATAGTAATGATTAATGTGATCTAATAATAGTGTGCCATTATATTACCTTAGTAAAACATGTACCAACATCCTATTCAGATCTACCAAATTCATAGCTTCCTATAATATTTTTGTTGAAAGACAGGATTACTATTTTTCAAAGCTGATTTTTTTCCCCTTTAACATATTTAATGAAATTCACAATTCCTTGCCACAGCAATTGTGGGCATGTGTTTGGGCTTGATGGGTGAATTTTATATCCTTCTGTATTATTGTGATTTGTTAGGTAGAAGGTCTGACATGCAAAAAGATCTACCAGGGAGATTGTTTTGTTCTTCCTAGGGCTGAGGTAGTGGGGTTTGAGGGAGTTTGCTGGGGAAATGTCCCCTGGCTTGTAGGGGATGATACTTAGATTTAAAGCAAGAGAATAGTCATTTGGCTAAAATGTTATTTCCTTTCCATTCCCTCAAGCCATCATTTTTTTTTCTCCTTTCATCTTCTTCTTTCTACCTCCACATATGTATCCTTATACTGGCAGTCTGGGTGGTGGTATCCAACATAAGCAACTTTAAACTGCTGTACCTTGGAGCAGCTGTCTCACCGCCTTAATTTTATTCAGGGTTTGCCCCTTCCCCATTGCCATTTTTTTTAATGAAACTTGTTCAACACATACTATGTGCCAAACCTTGTACTAAGAACTGCAGTAGATACAAGATAACCAGTTTGGACACAGTCCCTGTCCCACCTGGGGCTCAAAGTCTAAATATGGGTCTAATTCTGTTTCTCAAACATGACCTGTAAGTTCCAGATTTAGGGTAATCGAATTGGAAAGATTCTGAATTCCAGTAGCAACATCCCAGAATCATCCTCCAGGTAAAACTCAGAGCTAGGATTGATTAATCTTCTTAAGATGTTGCCTTTTCTGAACTAGATGTTTTTCTGGCTTTTTACCCTCTCCCCCTGCTGAAAGGTTCTCTGCCATTATGTCTGCCCTGTTAAAAGTCCTGTATCTTGGTTTCATCTACTTAAATCCCATCATAGTCACCCCAGTGATTGATAGGGCCTTAAATCTCTGTCAACGAAGGGTGATATTATTGTACTGAGGTTGAAATGTACTTAATTACACTCTTAAATCCATGTGGAATGGTTTGTCCACTTAATTCCCGCTGCTTTGCAACATTGTGCTAACCAGTCCAGATGACCCCTACATTCCTCCTGAAGTGCTGGCGAGAAAAATCAAGCACTTAGTACAGTGCTCTGCACACAGTAAGCACTCAATAAATACGATTGAATGAATGAATGAAAACTCAAGGGACGAAACAGGTCTTAACCATGTATGCCACTGAGCTCTAAAAATTGTGAGAACATTTGGACTTTTGCAGAGTGGCTGGACAGAAAGATCCTTGTTTTTCATTCAGAGCGAAAATGACTGCTGCAGCGTTTTCTCAAATATATAATCAGCTGAAATCAAGGAAAGTATTTTGAATACAAAATTTATATTGAAATAGTTGAATCTTGATCCATGCGCATACTCACATACATGTATATATATATTTAAATCAAGGGTAGTGGAAGAGCAGAAATAAAGTCATTGTCATAAAAATATTGCCTGCAGTATTTGCTATCAGATTATGCTCTGCCACACCAGAATACATTTTTGAACCATTAACATTTAAATATGAGACATTCTCATTTGTTTTTACAACTGATTCTCGATGATAACAGCAAATGAGAAAACAGCCTCAGCCCCGGTTTACCTTTGCATTTTGGAGGTTTCGAACAAGTTACAAAATTTTGTCAAGAATTTATATTGTATCTGTACTCTTGTTTAATTATTCATGAATCCTGAGGTGATGTCAGCTGTATATCAGGTTTTAAAGAATTCCACCCTCCTCCCCAAATAAGAAGGAAAATAGAAATGGAATACCTTAACCCCTTCATTTCCTTTTCCTCTGAATAGAAGCACATTCACCTTGAAATCATTTTTCCCTAGATATTCATGGAGCTAAGTTGCATCATCCCACACTTTCCTTCATTCCCAGGGTTGGAATTGGTTTGGCTAGACTGGTTCACCTTGCACCAGTCATTAATCAATCAATCATATTTACTGTGTACTTACTATGTAGTCAGTCAGTCAATCAGTGGTATTTATTGAGTGCTTACTAAATGAAGAGCACCATACTAAGTGTTTGGGAGAGTACAGTATAACAGAATTAGGGGGCACATTCACTGCTCATAATGAGTTTATAGTCTAGAGGGGGAGACAGAAATTAATATAAATAAATAACTTATATAGTTTAGATGTATTGTACATATGTTCTGTGAGGTTGGGATAGGGTGAATATCAAATGTAAGCTCTTGGGAGAGTACAGTCTAACGGATTTAGTAGATGTGTTCCCTATCAACAAGGAGCTTACTGTCTAGAGGAGGAGCTCAATGATAATGATAGTAATAACTGTGGTATTTATTAAACCCTTACTATATGCCAAGCACTGAACTAAGCTCTGGGGTATGTACGAGACCATCAGTTCTCACAGTCTAAGTAAGAAGGGGAAGGGGTATTGAATCTCCAATTGGCAACTAGAGAATGGGTTCACTGAGAAGCAAGTTAAGTGTCTTGCTCAAAGTCACACAGCAGACAAGTGGCAGAGCTGTGTTTAGAACGCAGGTCCTCTGAATCCCAGGCCTGTGCTGTTTCCTCTAGGATCATACTGTTTCTCTGTCTAGAGTTTACATTAGTGCTGTACAGGTGTTCTGGAGCAGGCTTAGAATGCTGGGAGTCTCTGACTACATTTGAAATCTAAGAAACTAAGTCAGGGTAAACATTGCTTTATCTCTGCTTTATTAGTCAGGGCCTGGGATACATGGTGAGAAATTAATTGCAGTCTAATTCTTGTTCAGTTTCCAGACAAGCATTCAAACAGCATCTCCTTTGGGGGGTTCAGTGTACAAAAAAAGTTTTTCTTGTCGATTTAATTTTATGCCACAGTCCAACCGTGCTTCATCAACATTTCAGGCTGTTTCTTGATGAAACCTCTTACCCTGGCTCCATTCTTGTTTCTTCTCTTCCCCATATTACTCACATAGGTTGATTTGGGACTCGGTCTAGATTTTTGGGCTTTGGACATATTGGTTGGTTTGGTGAAAGCAAACTATTCAAAAGCTTAGTTTGAACACACCTTAAGAAAATCCCTCTGGTTAAAACTCTTGCAGTCCCAAATCTATTAGTTGTATGTTTTGAACACCTCTTTTGTAAAGCCCTATGATAATCATTCAGGGAGACTGTAATAGAGGCAGAAGACACCAAAGAGGGGTTAGAAATTTTCAGATTGAAAGTTGGATTCTTTCCACTGGTAGAATCGTAGAAGAAAATGAAAAGCTTCATTGAAGCTTCATTTTGCATTGTAGGAAAGAATGGAAAGTAGGAGATTTTTCTAGGTCTCCTCACTCCATCCTCATTTGTATGTGGAAGAGAAATGCTGAAGCTTGTCAGATAATTGGTGATTACTGGGTGGCTTCATGTCATGGATTATTCTGATGGGCTCCATGTACTCCCAGTTGGTGCATGGGGACAATACAAGAATGGGATGGATCCAAACAGCAAGGGCTTCTTACTGTCAACAAGATTTTGCTTTTTTTTTCAAGTCCCGGGGCTATTTTTAAAGGATCCTCTGAAATTTAATGTTCGGCTCTTGGTGTGTGATGTATGCAAGTATCTTGCTGATAAATTGCATGTGTAATTGTGCTTTAGAAACCACTGCTATTCAACAACAACATATAATTAAACTCACCCTTGTAGTCATTGAACTCTTTCATTCATGACAAGATCATTGACCATTACAAGAGAAATGTTGTGGATGCAGATATTAAGCCCATAAATGGATGTAGCCACAAACTACATTCTCTCCTACTTTACACTTTGAAAGACATACATATACTTTCTCCAAAACAAATACCACCACTTGAGGTTATTCTCAGGCTTTTGAATATTGCCACTGGAGACACATGGGGAGAAGAGGACTTACTGTTTTTCAGTCATTTGGCAAGAGTTTTCTTTAGAGAAACAGTGTGGCCTAGTGGAAAGAGCATGGGCCTCGTTATCCAAAGATCTGGATTGTTAACCCAGCTCTGCCCTTTGTCTGCTGTGTGAATTTGGGCACGTCACTTAACTGCTCTGTGCCTGTTTCCTCATCTGTAAATTGGGGATTCAGAACCCGTTGTCCTCCTTCCTAGACTGTGAGCCCCGGATAAGGCAGAGGATGTCTCTGACCCCATTATCTTGTATCTATCCCAGTGCTTGGCACAAAGTAAGCACTCAACAAATGCTATGATTATTATTATTATTATTATTCATTAGCCCTTCACTTTCAGTAGCTCAGCTTTCATCCCTTTAATTTATAGAGATTCACTCACCTATGCTATTTTCTTGACCAGTAGTGGCTCCATCATTCATCTTTCTCCTGGTTGTGATTTTTTTCTGGATGGAAATGTCAAGCTCAAGAATGTACTGGGTGACTCCTCTGCCTTGCCACTACTTACATTCAAATCCTAAAAGGTCCTGTAGCAACTCATTTCCTTCAATCAGATAGAATAAGTTAGCTGCTGTCTTAGGTTTTGAATTATCTACTTACCTAATAGATCTAACATTCTGCATGTCTACATGCACAACATTTCCTTAGGATTAGAGAGAGAATCTAAAGCAATCAATAACCCCTTCTTGCATTAAAAAATTGAATCATTACCATAAGCCAGAGGTCTGAAAATAAAGATTCCATCAGGCATGCAATTATATATTATAATTCTCACCCCTGGAGAAGCACCACTATACTGTAGACAGTCTCTCCTCTGCTATCTCTCACTGGTCCATTAGAACACCTGTTAACTTGGGTTTGTCCTCATAAATTTTCCTGTTGCTTATTCTCTAGTCTTCTCTCCTGCCCCTTTGTTTTTTTTTATTATTTTTCTCCAATAGTTTATGGTGTATGCAAGGACAAACAATTAGTTTAATGTTGCCCTCTTATCTTTTTCTCTGCTTCCCTCCCAACCTCTTGAAATTTACCCCAGTGATTAGAGCAGTGCTTTGCACATAGTAAGTGCTTAACAAATTGCATCTTTAGTATTACCGTTGTTGACATGCCGTTTACTTCCTGGAGAAGGAATAACTTCTTGCTGGAATATTTTGATTTTTCCTTGAACAGAGAGCAGTCTCTGTTCTGGACCCCTGTCTCACCTTCAGAAACCAGCGAAGAGGACAAGCTTAGTCTTTTTAAATTATCTCTGTAGATTACTAGCATACTAGGTACTAACGTACTTTCCACAGAGATGCAGCGTGGCTCACTGGAAAGAGCGTGGGTTTAGGAATCAGAGGTCATGGGCTCTAATCCCGCCTCCGCCATTTGTCAGCTGTGTGTCTTTGGGGAAGTCACTTCACTTCCCTGGGCCTCAGTTACCTCATCTGTATAATAGGAATTAAGACGGCGAACCCCACGTGGGACAACCTGTCTACCTTGTATCTACCCAGTGCTTAGAACAGCGCATGACACATAGTAAGCGCTTAACAAATACCAAAATTATTATTATTATTGTTAGGTGTTCTGGGCTGGGCAGTTACAGAACAGAAGGTCTTGATTGCGTCCCGAGCAAAAGATGATTGTGGTTCCCCTTTATTTATAAGAATGCAAAATTTTCCTTCTTCAATAACTACTGTATTTCAACAATGGGCTTCAAGTGGTTGCTATGTGATACACAACAGTGTTTTTCATGAACTTTTGGCTAGAGAATAAGCCCAGCAAATTTGGGCTCTTACCCTTTTAGTTTTCTGGGTCAATTCATCTTGCACAAAGGAAAGAATGATAATTTGAGTTGTAGGCTGAGAATGTTTTCTCCACATTAGAGCCGAGCAAGGAAGTCAAAACTGAGTTTTGATTTGGATAGTTTTTCCTAAAAAGTTACAATGCTCTTTTTCAGAAATGGTTACATCTTAATTCTGTGGGCTTTTTCAGACCCTCACAGTTGGACTGAGTAAAATAATTGCTCTCTACATCTGTGTTTTTTCTTCAAGGGAACCACATTCAATTGTATCCGGTAAGAGAATAACTTTTGTAGCTCAGGGTCCCCTTTTCATCTCTCCATTCCTCTCTGCACCAGACAAGTGGTGACAACTTAGATCCCAGGAGGGTTGGATCCTTTGACTTTTAGGGTTGATGCATCTCTAGGTCCTTAATTGTCTTATCTCTCCACACTGGACAGAAAGATTCCTCTGGGGGCAGCTTTGCTGTTGAGTTTTGCCAAGTTGTGGTGGCTGGGATCTTTCTGCATCTCTAGGATTCCTGAGAAGCAGGATAGAATTGAGGCTTCTCAGCAGCCCTGAGAAACCCAGCATGACCCAGCAAGGATATAGAGATTTTTCTGCTAGAGTAATGCTGAAATCTACAGAAAATCACCAGGCTTTTCCATAACAAACATTCCTTCAGAAAGTAGGTTGCTTTGCTCTCCGGGCTTGCCACCTCCTTCCCCACAGTAACTCTAGATGAAAGCATCGATTCCACTTCATCGATTTGGCGGGGATAAAAAGTGGGGGGAGTTTTTAGGAAGGGATCAGGATTACCTGCTCCTTGAGGGCTGAGATTGTGTTTACCAACTCCATTGGACTGTGCTCTCCTTGAGTGCTAAATTCCTGCACACAGTAAGCACTCCATCAATATCTTTGCTTGATTGAGTGAAGAGGGACAGTGATTGAGAGTGGGAGGAGAGCTTGGAAAAGCTAATGGATTAGGAAATCATGATTTGGGAGAAGCAGCATGAGATAGTGGAAAGATCAGAGGCCAGGGAATCAGAGGAAATGGGTACTAACCCTGGCTCTGTTACTGTCTACTACATGACCATGGGCAAGTCGCTTACCTTCTCTTTGCCTCAGTTTCTTTATCTTTAAAATGGAGATGCATTACCTGTTCTTCCTCCTACTTACATTTTAAGCCTCAGATGGGACAGGGACCATGTTCAACCTGATTATTTTGTATGATCCTCAGTACTTAATGCAGTGTTTGGCACATAGTAACAATATTAAATATTATTATTATTATTATTTGTTTCTTCGGCTCCTTCAGGAAATTCTTTGCTATTCTTATCCCTGCTCAGAGACTGTCAAGTCCTGTTTGAGATCTAGAATGAATGAGGCTGGGCGTCTATTCCATAAAGCTGTGGGTTTTCACCCCAAATCAGGACTCTGTAGAGAGTAGATCTGAAAGCCGCAACCAGTGGGAGATAGGAAATCTCTAGGTCTAGATACCGAGGGCTTTGGAAATGGAGTTAGGGAACACAGGTCTTTTGGCTCCCTTAGCTACCTGCAATAACAAAAATAATAATAATAATTATGGTATTTGTTAAGCGCTTATTATGTGCCAGGTGCTGTCCTAAGCTCTGGGGTGGGTACAAGCAAATCAGGTTGGACACAGTACCTGTCCCACGTGGGGATCGCGAGCTCAATCCCCATTTTACAGGTGAGGTAAGTGAAGACTACACCATGTGTACACCATGCTGATTCCCCTAGATTCTTGAATGATATAAATGAGGGAACTTATTCATCTCTCATTTCAGTTTCATACTCTTAAAAAGAGTTTTCCCAATCTGGTAATGCATGCATGGCCATCGTGTCACTATACCTCAAACTCGTCTTTCTCACCGCTGACCTCTTGCCCACATCCTACCTCTGGCCTGAAACATCCTCCTTCCTCTTATCAGAAAGATAATTGCTCTCCCCAACTTCAAAGCCCAATTGAAGGCACATCTTCTCCAAGAAGCCTTCCCTGACTAAGCCCTCCTCTCCTCTTCTTCCATTCCCTTCTGCATCATTCTTACTTCCTCCTTCTTTCATCCTCCCTCCCATTCCCACAAAAGATATATATCTGTTATTTATTTATGTTTATTAATGTCTGTCTCCCCCTCTAGACTGTGAGCTCGTTGTGGGCAGAGAATGTATCTGTTTGTTGTTATGTCATAGTCTCCCAAGCACTTAGTACAGTGCTTTGCACTAAGTAAGCGCTTGATAAATACAATTGACTATGTATATGTATATATGTTTGTACATATTTATTACTCTATTTATTTATTTATTTTTTTTTTTGTACATATCTATTCTATTTATTTTATTTTGTTAGTATGTTTGGTTTTGTTCTCTGTCTCCCCCTTTTAGACTGTGAGCCCACTATTGGGTAGGGACTGTCTGTATATGTTGCAAATTTGTACTTCCCAAGCGCTTAGTACAGTGCTCTGCACATAGTAAGCACTCAATAAATACGATTGATGATGATGACTGACTGAATGAATCAATCAACCTAATCTTATGCAGAGTCTTAGACACAGGGGACTGAATCTGCTAAAGAAAACACAAACTGTGCTCAGACTCCTGTGGATAGAGCACAGGTTTGGGAGTCAGAAGGTCGTGGGTTCTAATCCCAGCCTTGCCACTTGTCTGCTGTGTGACCCTGGGCAAGTCACTTCACTTCTCTGGGCCTCAGTTACCTCATCTGTAAAATGGGGATTGAGACTGGGAGCCCCATGCGGGACAGGGACTGGGTCCAACTCAATCTGCTTGTTATCACCCTAGCACTTAGTACAGTGCTTGGCACACAGTAAGTTCTTAAAAATACCACAATTATTATTATGATTGTTATTATTACTTTCCTCGAACCCTCCCACCTGTGTCCTCACCCCCAGCTATTAATCTGATCCTAATTTTTAGGGGAATTGGGCTAGGCCAAAATCTCAAAAATATCTCAAGTGAAGGATTTGAGAAGATAATCTCTTTAATGTTTGTCAACAAGTTTTTAACTGTTTTCACGATTTTGTTTTGTCTCTCCAGATTAACTTTACAGTTAACTTTCTATTGGCCTTCTGGATCTGGAACACTAGTGCTTTTCTAGACTATTGATGGCTAGAGGTAATTCAGTTACAAAATTGAGCCTCATGGCCTACTTAATGCTTTCTTTGGTGCAATGACTGGTGCTTTGAACACATATATTCAATCTGTCACAAAATCTAGTCGGTTCTACCTTCACAACATCTCCAGAATCCATGCCTTCCTCGCCTTCCAAACTGCTACCATGCTAATCCAAGCACTTGTCGTATCCTTCCTTGACTACTGTATCAGCCTCCTCTCTGTCCTCCCTTCCTTTCCTCCTTTCTCTCCTCTCTCCAGTCCATACTTCACTCTGCTGTGCAGATAACTGTTCTAAAATGAAAAATTCAGTCCGTGTCTCCCTACTCCTCAAATCCTCCAGTGGTTGTCCAGCCATCTCCGCATGAAACAGAAATTTCTTACCATTGGCTTTAAGGCACTCAGTCAACTTTCCCCCTCCTTCCTTATCTTGCTGAACTACTATAACTCAGCTTGCACATCCTCTAATGCCAACATATTTTCTGAGCCTATACCTTGTCTGTCGTGCCACTGGCCCCTTGCCCCAACTCCCTCTGACCTGAAACTCCCTCCCTCTCTGTATCTGACAGGACACCACACACCCCATCTTCAAAGCCCTTCTAAAATGATATCTCCTCACTACCTCACTTCCCCTATTTGCCCACCACCTTCAACCTCACCTATGTACTTGGGTCTGCATCCTTTAAGCACCTTGACATTCACCCTACCCACAGATCATTTGTTTGTACCCTTATACTGTGTCTTTTCCCCTATTTGTAATTTATTTTAATGTCTTCCTCCCCCTCTGGACCGTAAACTCCTTCTGGACAGGGATCATATCTACCAACTCTATTGCATTGTACTCTCCTTTGTTCTTAGTACAGTGCTCTGCACACAATGAGTGCTCAATATATACCATGGATTGAATGACTGATTGAGAAGGGAGATATGTCAGAAAGCTCTGCAGAGAGATTCTGGGTTTTCTTTCCCGTGATCTTCAGGGTCTGATGTTCCCTTGTTTTAGAAGCTGAGGGTTTTAACTAGCAAGTGCTGGTATTGGCAGGCTTCAGATTGCTCTTTTGCCCTGGATTTTCCCTTGGGAAATCATGGGTCACTTGGTTTAGACCCTTTCAGTTAGCTCATGTTGAAACATCATGTTATAGTTGATTTCTCCACCTGTGAGGAAAGTATTGTTGGGTCCTTAGAGAGAGGGCAAAACACAGATGGGGCCAAGCCAGGAGATGGGGAGAGAAGCTCAATGACACTTGATGGAAATGGAATACACAGAGAAGGCCCCTGAGTCCCACCACTGTGAGGGGAAAATAGCTCCTTGTCCTAAGAACCAATCCAACCTCAGATGACAAACACACAGTGCAAGAAGCATTGGGCTGGGAATCAGAAAATCAGGTTTCTATCTTCAATTTTCCCCTTGGCTCCCTTTCTGACCCTGAGAAAGTCTTTCAACCTCTCTGGGCCTCAGATCCCCATTTGTAAAATGAGAGAAATAGACCCACTTTGCTTGGAAAGAATGAGGCATTGGGTAGGCAAATGCTTTGCAAATAAATGCCCTACAGGTATAAAATATTATGATGATCATAATGTTTGAAGTTACAATGGATTATCCTAGACAAAGCTTAGATTTACAAACTTACTAACTTAAAGAACCCATCAAACAATAATGATAATTATGATATTTTTTAAGTGCTTACTTTGTGCCAGGCACCATATTAAGCACTGGGTTGGAAACAGGCCAATGGGGTTGAACACATCAGTCCGTGTCCCATGTGGGGCTCACAGTCTCAATCCCCATTTTACAGATGAGGTAACTGAGGCCCAGAGAAGTGAAGTGACTTGTCCAAGGTCACGCAGCAGACAAGTGGCAGAGCTGGGATTAGAATCCATGACCTTCTGACTCCGAGGCCCATCCACTACTCCGTGCTGCAGATGATAGGTGGTGTTGGGACTGTAGTGGTGGGGTTGGGGTACGAGACTGGAATACTTAATAATGATGGTATTTGTTAAGCGCTAACTATGTGTTGAGCACTGTTCTAAGTACTGGAGTACTGTTCTAAGCCCTGGAGCACTGCTTAGTCCAGAGAGTGTTGGGGGAGGAGGGAACGGAGAGGCCGATTGACTATCTGGCTCCCACTTTCTGCTCTTCCTCCTAAAAATTCTCCCAAACTACCGGCTCCCAAAAGGAAGCGAGAGAGGCAATGCCCTCCGGCCATACCTCCAGAGGGGACAGTACCAGGCTGACCACACAGTCTGAGAGGATTTTCTCTTCAATAATTTTGAAGCATGGCAATTTTGAGATCTGCTAATTGTAAGATTAAAATGAGTAGTACACTGCACTTAGTTGTTTCCTCTGTTAGTATAGTCTTGACACAGGTTCGGGTGGATTTGGGCTACCATCCACAAAATGTTCCTTCTTATTCCTTATTATTACTTTTAGACAAGCTGTGTGGCTCAGTGGAAAGAGCCTGGGCTTTGGAGTCAGGGGTCATGGGTTCAAATCCCGGCTCCACCAATTGTCAGCTGTGTGACTTTGGGCAAGTCACTTAACTTCTCTGTGCCTCAGTTACCTCATCTGTAAAATGGGGAATAAGACTGTGAGCCCCCCGTGGGACAACCTGATCACCTTGTAACCTCTCCAGCACTTAGAGTGCACATAGTAAGCACTTAATAAATGCTACTATTATTATTAGTATTATTAGTATTAGTATTATAGACCTTGTTCATTCATTCATTCCTTCGATTGTATTTATTGAGCGCTTACTGTGTGCAGAGCACTGTACTAAGCACTTGGGAAGTACAAGTCGGCAACATATAGAGACGGTCCCTACCCAACAATGGTCTCACAGTCTAGAAGGGGGAGACAGACAACAAAACAAAACATGTAGGCAGGTGTCAAAATCATCAGAACAAACAGAATTATAGTTATATGCTCATCATTACCAAAATAAATGGAATAGTAAATATGTACAAGTAAAATAGAGTAATAAATCTGTACAAATATATACAAGTGCTGTGGGGAGGGGAAGGAGGTAGGGCAGAAGGATGGGGAGGAGAGGAAAAAGGGGGCTCAGTCTGGGAAGGCCTCCTGGAGGAGGTGAGCTCTCAGTAGGGCTTTGAAGGGAAGAAGAGAGCTAGCTTGGCAGTTGTGTGGAGGGAGGGCATTCCAGGCCAGGGGAAGGATGTGGTGTGGGGGTCGATGGCGGGACAGGTGAGAATGAGGCACAGTGAGGAGGTTAGCGGCAGAGGAGCGGAGGGTGTGGGCTGTGATGTAGAAGGAGAGAAGGGAGGTGAGGTAGGAGGGGGCGAGGTGATGGAAAGCCTTGAAGCTGAGAGTGAGGAGTTTATGCTTGATTCATAGGTTGACAGGCAGCCACTGGAGATTTCTGAAGCACTTACTGTGTGTCAAGCAATGTTCTAAGTGCTGGGGTAGATACAAGATAATCTGCTTGTAATAAATTTACTAGCTTAAGGAGCCCATCAAATAATAATGATAATTGTGATATTTGTTAAGTGCTTACTATGTGCCAGACTGTATTATAAGCACTGGGTTGGATACAAGCAAATCGGGTTGTACACATCAGTCCCTGTCCCACAGGGGACTCAGAGTCGAAGTAGGAGGGAGGATAAGGATTGAATATCTACTTTCCAGGTGAGGAAAGTGAAGCAGAGTAAAGTGGCTTAATGTAGGCTGTTGGCAAAGGTTGGATTAAAACCCAGGTCCTCAGACTCTCAGGGCTAAGCTCTTTCCATTTGGCCACGTTGCATGTCTGGCATAGTGTTCATTCATTCATTCATTCATTCATTCAATAGTATTTATTGAGTGCTTACTGTTTGCAGAGCACTGTGCTAAGCGCTTAGTCCTGCTAGTTTCTCATGAAAATAAGGAGTAGCAAGATTTTTCCCTCTTCAGGATGGTCAGATGTTTGTAGAAGACCCTGCCTTTCTGCACTCTTTGAGTGGGAAGAGTGGGATGGATGTTGATTCGTCAGGAAAAAATAATAATAATCATTGTGACATTTAAGTTCTTACTATGTGCCGAACACCAGACTTGGTCCAAGAATAGATACAAGATAATCAGGCCAGACACAATCCATATCCCCTATGGAATTCACAGTCTAAGGGAGAGGGAGAACAGGTATTTAATCTCCATTTTACAGATAAGGACACTGAGGCATAGAGAAGTTAAGTGACTTACCCAAAGTCACCCAACAGGAAAGTGTGGAGCCAAGATCAGAACCCAGATCTTTTGGATCCCAAGACGTGCACTCCTGAGGTGTGCTCAGGAGCTTCTGATAATCAACCCACATTCTTAAAAGGATAATCAATCAATTGGTTGTATTTATTGAGTGCTTGCTATGTGCAGAGCACTTTACTAAGTGCTTGGGAGAATGCAATGTACTAGAGTTGGTAGACAGGTTCCCTGCATAATATTATAAATAGCTGTGATTGGCAGTTAGGACAGGACCAACCACATTGATTGATTGATGAGAGACTGCTTAAACATAGCCAGTTTCAGTTAATTAAAAACAGGTAAGGGTATTGATTAAAAAAAACCAAAAACCTAGCATCTATTAGGGAGATTCCTCAACTTCGTTTCTCCTGCAACTTAGAATGCCAGAAGTGCATTCCCAGTGAGCCCTCTCAATTGTAAAGTATTCAATGTAGGCTGCTCCTAGGTAATTTCCACAAAAGGTTGGACTTGAACATCCGGTGACATATTCTGATCCATGCACTTCTGGATTCAATTATATAATGCTCCATTATATTCAGAAATGTGTTGTGTGGGTGAAAGTTTACATTCAGTTTAACACTATTTCTTCTTAAGCACCTCTCAGCTGGAACCTATGTGACCTTCAAGCCTTTCTCTCTCTAACCCTTGAAGTCTTTATTGCTAAACTTTAAAGATTGCACAGTTC
Organism: Tachyglossus aculeatus; assembly: GCF_015852505.1. NCBI lineage: Eukaryota > Metazoa > Chordata > Mammalia > Monotremata > Tachyglossidae > Tachyglossus > Tachyglossus aculeatus. Next base: position 63,006,316 of record NC_052076.1, on the reverse strand, counting down.
AGTCATGTAATGTGTTCTTGAATAAAGATGCATCTTGTAGGAGAGGAGATAAACCTTTCTACTCTGGCAGAGATGCATATGTGATTTATCCTGCATGCTATATCACCACTCCATCTTTACAGTGAAGCAAAGTGGAGCTGGGGTGGATCCTAGCCCTCTGTAGGATTAGAAATGCAGATATTCCGTTTTCTATTTGAGGAGAGAATTACTCTATAGATAAAGGCCAAACCATTTACCTTAGGTGAAATACCAAGGTTTAAAGCAAAGCAAAATCACCCACTCAAGGGAGGCCACACACACTAGCTAAATAAACACACCGCACCCCAAATCTGGCTTAAGCAAATAGGCTTCAGCTTCATTGCAATACATATATAAGGGCAAACCAGTTGCTTACTGCCTTTTAAAAAAGCCTCCCTTCAAAAAGACCCAGCAGAATCCTATGTCCCTCTAAAGGAGGCCCTTGTCAGTCCTTTCTTAAGCTTCTTTTCCTTAAGGAAAAATTTGTGGAGTGAGTGAAACTCCAAAGCTATCTAGGATCGTCTACCCCATTTGCTTCCTCCTTGTTCTCTTACCATGTCTTATGAAGTTGTGGTAAAAGAGCCACTCACCTTCCTTAGAGTCCAGGCATTATCCCTGGAAATATGGAATTGTGCCCAGGAGAGCTTATTCTCCCCACTTTATAAACCTAGCAGCATGGGCTAGTGGCCAGAACCCAGGCTTTGGAGTGAAAGGTCATGGGTTCTAATCCCAGCTCTGCCACTATCTTCTGTGTGACCTTGGGCAAGTTACTTAACTTCTCTGTGCCTCCGTTACCTCATCTGTAAAATGGAGATTAAGGCTGTGAGCTTCATAATAATAATGATGGCATTTATTAAGCACTCACTCTATGCATAGCACTGTTCTAAGCGCTGGGGAGGTTACAAGGTGATCAGGTTGTCCCATGGGGGGCTCACCATTTTAATCCCCATTTTACAGATGAGGTAACTGAGGCCCAGAGAGGTTAAGTGACTTGCCCAAAGTCACACGGCTGACATGTGGCGGAGGCAGAATTTGAACACATGACCTCAGACTCCAAAGCCTGTGCTCTTTCCACTGAGCCACGATGCTTCTCGTGGGACAGGGACCGTATCCAACCTGATTACCTCGCATCTACCCCAGCACTTAGAACAGTGCTGGGCAAATAATAAGTGCTCAACAAATACAATAATAGTAGTAATAGTAATAATAAAAACAATAATATTAATTAACCTATGTCTGGGCAAGCAACAGAAAATGGCAAGCTGAGCAGTTAAATGATGAATATGATCTCCCAAACTCTCTCTCCTTTGACTTCACATCGTATGTAATTGCCTCAAATTCTCACTTCACTTTTTTTTTCTGTATAGACAGGACCTTTATCATTCAAAGTATGTGGATAAAGACAGTTGGTGCTTCTGCTTAGCCCCAGTTACCTCATCTGTAAAATGGGGATTAAGACTGTGAGCCCCCCGTGGGACAACCTGTTCACCTTGTAACCTCCCCAGTGCTTAGAACAGTGCTTTGCACATAGTAAGCGCTTAATAAATGCCATCATCATTATTATTATCTATCTCCTCTCAATCAATCAATCAATCAATCGTGTTCCATGAGAGCATTATACTAAGTGATTCCTAGAGTATGGTAGGAGTACACAATCCCTATCCTCAAAGTGTTTACACTCATGGCACTCCAACATAATCCTATGTCAGTCAGTGAGCTTGGTCTCTTTTTGACAACTTTGCTTTCCCTTTTACCAAATTTACTCCCTTTCTTTATAGACCATTCCCCACTCTTGACCAATTCCACCCAGTCCAGGATATCTTGGGAAGTAGCAGTGAAACAGAGATAGGGAGAGCATCACAGCCAATAATTATCTGGCAGGAGGCAAACCATGACTTGTCCCGAAGAGGATTTTTCCAAGGAGTTTGAGGAACTTGGAGAGACAGAAGGAGAAGAGTAGATAAATGAGGGGAAGTGAGCTAGCAGGATTTGAAAAAAAATGAAAATACAAAAAACAAACCAACAATATAGTCTTCTGAAAGGAGGAACCAGGTAATAGGCAAATGGAAAATGAACTAACCATTATTATGTAATGGAGGAGTTCACTGCAATATTGGGCTACTACTTTAAAGTTAGCATTGGTAATGTAGCTTTTACATTTATTGGAGACACTTATTTTAATCACACTAGATGTTCATTTGATAAAAAAATTATAATGCCCTGTAAATTATGAATACCTTGTAACTCACAAATCCTATCACTTTTATGATTGGCAACATTACATGGCAACAGCTCATTTAAATAAGGAACATCTGTACATTATTATTTTTAGGGATTTTTTCATCTGTTGATTTAGAAATCTGGGGCCTTTATGAATCTTACATGAATATTTTTCTATACCCACATGTATCATCAAGACACAAAGAAATAGCCATAAAAATATTGTCCACTGACTTTTTTCCAATGGATAAATTGTGTGTTTCAAATAACAACATTCATTGTTTAAGAAAGGAGACACATTGTTTGCAACCTTTGATTTTAGGTATAGCAGACACAGCTTGATCTTCAAACAGTAAGAGTAACATGACAATCAGAAGGCACAGTAGGAAGAAGATTATGATTTTATACATAGTGATATAATATTTTAAAATAAAATAATTTTTATCAGCTAGTATCAGAATACAATAGTCCCTATTTCTCAGAATAATCCAATTTAGAACAATTTATTCTGACCAGGTTTGGTAAAAATAGATCTATCATTACATAGTGTAAGATAATGCATTAATTTTTATGAGTGAGTTATGAAGATGTACAACTCAGTTAAGAGTTAGGATAAACATAATATTCCTTAATTAATCCATTATGCGGTGGTACACATGTGCCATTTTTATTACCTTAAAAATGAAAAATGTCAAAAAAGGAAATTGCTGCTTTTTCCACACCAAAAAGCCTTTTTCTAAAATCATAAAATACCTAATCTAATTCACCATATACTCCTAATGAGCTTAACCAGCAGTCTCTATGCACAATTTTAGAACAAAAGGTCGTTATTTTCTGGCAGTCAAATTCGAGCACTTTTTTTCCGATCCATCAAAATGTTTCACCAGATATCGGAAATGGCATTTATAATTGGGGTTATCCACAATTATTGGTTATTAACCTAGCAAAGTTTTCTCTATTCATAAAAGTTGATCATCCCATTGTTTTGATTTAGGAACTAAGGAAATTCACTTAGCTCCAGAATGTAAAAACCCAGAATCCTGTTTAATATGTTTCTCACCCCAGTTTCTCAAACTAATGAATGAGATCCCATCCGAGCCTAGGTTTCTTCAAATTTTTTGAAAAAAAAAATCTCCCCACCTATTTTCAGGTGCCTCAGATCAAGGAAAGCGACATTTCTCTCTTTGTATGCCAGTGTTATTATCGGGTTATTTCTTTTGTTTAGTCATATAATAGGATGTTTGGAGTCACATTAACAGCATCTTGGGCAGCAACGGACAAATAGTCATTGCGGCTGGGGCTTGTTATGGAAAAGAATTGCCCGGTGGGTTGAGAAAATGACCACCAGTGGACTAGAATCTGTGAAGCTGAGAGTAATATTGCCAACTGGAGGTCAGTTTTTCCAACCAAGGGGTAATAGTTTGCCATTATAAACAGAATACTGCAGTCAGTATATATTTTATTAAACCATTTAAGGAACTTGGGAGCCATTTAATTTACACTTCCTGCTTGATATAGCTCAGGGAAGAGACTCAGGGCAGCTCACAAAAGAGACCTGGCATAATTTGAAGAAGAAATACCCTGAATGCTCCATTAATGTGTAGCATCTTGGGAATTTTTCCCAGAGATCCAGGGATTCTGGAAAATCTCATAAAATACATCCACTGGATAGGGGAAAAAGACTCTGTTTTCTCAACTTCGGTGATTTATAGTTTTTTGGAAGGGGGATGGTACTGTGCTCTAGACAGATTGAGTACAGAATGCTCAAGGGACCTGTCACTCCTAGAGTCATTCATTTTATGTCATTCTTATCAGGAAACTACATAGCGTGTTGAAGTTTGGTTAAACTTTGGGGGCCTTATGCTATCACTTTTCCATCAGGTAGAGATGGGAATTGGACTGCCTGTTGTGACCTTGTTATCAAATGAATCAGATGACCAAGATCATTAATTGTGTGTGTTTGTGCAAGTGTGCTCCCAGGTGTTGTTCAAAGTATCCACAGATGTGCATTTATATATAGAAAGTTTACTACCCCCCTACCCCCCCACCTTAAAAAAAAAGAATTGGGAGTGGCTGGGGCAGGGGGTGGAAGGAAGATGAGAGTCCTGAATCTTTCAATTAATGGTATTTATTGAGTGCTTACCATGAACAGAGCACTGAACTGGGCACATGGGAGAGATCAATGCATCACAGTTGAAAGACATAATTCCTGCCCCTAAGGAATTTACAGGGAGGAGGTAACTGAAAAGCCATTTGGTGCTGGCTTGAGAAGGAAGGTTCTTTAAAGAAAGCTCCTCTTTACACTAATCTTTCCCTAGTTTAGGGGTTTACTCTACTGGTCCCCTCCCTTTATTCCTAAACAACTCTCACATTAACAGAGTTCCCGGAAGATGTGATTATCTAACATAAAAAGATTCTGCTCAGGTGCACTACAATGTATTTGAGAATGCTCACACCAGTAAAGGTAATTAATATTATGCCATTCATTCCAGTATTCCCCAAACTTTATTATATATCCTTAGAAAGGACCCTCATTTTTACGAAGTTTATGCAACCAAATCTTTTTGGTTAATTTGTAAATCTATTTAGGAGGTGGAGAAATATGAGAACCATTCATTTCGATTAAATTTGTTAATAGGCACTTTGCATTTGGATTGACAACTATTAATATTAAAGAGCTTGGCCAAATCAAAATTTGTATAGTTTAGAGAGTTTTAAATGTAATGCATGGTGCTAACTAAATGGGAATTTGTGAAATATCAGACCAGGGTGGGATATATCCAGGACTGGGTGAGATGATGTCAGAGTAAAAAGAGGATTGTTGAAATCCTCTTCCTAGGAAGCATATTTGAAATATTTTCTTTCTGAGAGATATCAGCCCTATATGCAGTTTAGAGGCTACAGAGAAGTGAATGCAGAACAAAGACATGAATGTAGACAAATTTAGATTCTTTCATAGAAATAATGCAAATAAAGATACAGAGAGCACTTTAGTGTGTTATACAAATAATGTTTTATAATTATTTGTATACAATATTCTCTGCCACACTAATTTGGAAGGATTTGGGAAAAACAAAGGAAGTCTAAACTAGAACACACGCATCACTTATATAATGATGAAAAATACGGAACCCAATCATAAGAAAAATCCAAGTAGATTGCATTGGTTTTTGCAACTCTCTTTAAGCATAGTGTATTGTATGCATTACTGAATAGATTCAAAGACAAAAAAACAACAACTCCAAAACCAGACAGGATGGCATTTAGGACAAAGTTTCACCAAATATTTGGTAAAGGGGAAGGGTATTGTTCATTCATGCATTAGGGCACTACTCTGGGAGTCGAATTCCAATGGTAAGTTATTATTTTGGTTGGGTTATGACTCTTTAAGTTTTTAGGGGGTTATTTAGCTCCCAAGAACAGTTATTTGTACCGTTTGCAGATGATTGTATGAAGCACTTGGGATAGTGCAATAGAGTTAGAAGACACCATCGCTGCTCTCAAGAGCTTACAGTCTAGCAGGGGAGACAGATACAGAATAAATTACAGATGGGAGAAAGAAAGAATAGAATGGAAAGAGACATATGTGGATGAGTAAATTCTTCATTAGTAGAGCAATATCTCAAAGAATTATCTGTTTCCCCATCACCTCTAAAGGGTCTTCCTCAACTTCCTCTTCAGATCTGGCTCATTTCCAAGTGGCTTTGTCTTCTATCCCTGACTGCCAGAAGTCATCAGAAGAGCTACTGTCCAGCTCAGGTAAATTTGCCTGTTTTTTAATATGGGGAAGAGGGAATGATAACTGTCTGTCTAAAACTGTGCTAATAACAAGGATGAGGCCGGGGCACTGAAGAATATATGACCTTTCTAATCGCTGCCCTTGTTGTGTTCTCTGGAGTTCCTGCATTACAAGGGTAAATAAACATCCCTAAGAAGATTCATGACTTTCCCTCTACTTCAAAGCCACAAGTCTACTTGATACACCGTGATCTCTGTTCCTTTCCATGAGGCTCATGCACCTGTGACTTCAATGAATTTCAATAAGAGCTCAAGAAAAGTACTGTAAACTTGTTCTTTTTCTCCGTCTTTCTTTTTTTTTTTAAGAGCAGGGAGCTAAAAGGGTATCATCTGTCTAAAACCAGAACTGAAAAAAAAAACCTCATAAAACTTAGGTTTTTCTTAATTGGACCAAAATTTGAGGAGTCTGGAAATGAGTTTGTTTCGAAAGAAGATGACCAGTGTCACATATGAGTGTTTTCTTCATAATGAATTGGTGGTCTTAAGTACATAAATTGAATAGGCAGCAAAAGAGCTACATGGCCTTTAAGCTTAACTGCCAACTTCTTTTTAATTGCATTAGGAATCCAGAATAAGTTGTAATGAAAGATGGGTTTTATGTAAGGAACAATTCTGATACTCTTAAAAAAATTTGGTCCTCTTAAATTTTATAGATTCTCAAAAAGATATATATCAGCTGGTGGCTGCTCGAAATCTGGTTTATGGATTTTGAAGAATATGAGCCAGAGTATTTTTTCCCTGAGATTGTGCTTCTATTCAGCTGTTCCTTTCAACCTACGAAATGGAAAACACCGAAGGGAAGATTAGCTATAAGGCCCTATTGCTCTTTCTCTCCCATCTGTCTCTTTGCTTGGAGAAAACACAGCTTCAGTGGCAAGCGGGAACAATATGTAGTCTTTTCTGCTGACCTCACACTTTCCAGTTTGACTTCCACAACCTGTACAGAAGTGTCAAGTTTTTTGTATTGAACTAGCTCTGGTACTTGTTGTAACAATGACTGCATCATGAAGTGTTTGATAAATCACATAGAGAGCGTGAGCAAGGGATATTTACTCCACAAAGATCTGGCTCTGAAACAAGAGGAATGAGGGCGTGTGGTCTGAACAGAGGGACAGGAGCCAGGATTCCCCGTACTCTAATCCTACTCCTGGCACTGAATCTCTTGGGGGAGTAATTTGCTCAACCTCAGTTTCCCCATCTGTACAAAGTAAGGAAGGAGTGTGCTCTCCTCCCAGGGATGCAGGGGGATTCATTCATTAATTTTGTAAATACAGCACTTTGAAGATGGAAAAGGTTATTTAAGCACAAAGCATTTAACATTATTAAGTGGTATTATACCAAGTTGCTCAATCAAACCCATTATTCATGCTTTTTACATGTAACACATATACCTGTCCTACCCCTTCAAGGAGTTTGGTTTTCTAAATCACTGGATTTCTTTTATAAGAAACCCTCCTCTCCCCCCTCCCCCCACCAAATGAAAAGGTGTAGGGGGGTATTCTCAATGGTGTCTTTGTTTGATAACGTTTTTGGAGTTTTTCTGTTTTAGTTGGGCCTTGTATGAGTCCGGCTTGAGGGATCTCAGCTCCAATTTTTTCGGAGTTTAAAACCAAGTGAGTTGGCTTGCTTAAAAACAATTAGGGGAGCCCCCATCCTATCTTAGTGTCCTCTTTTCTCTGGTCTCCGACCTTGTTGTCTTGGGCTTTCAAGTCCCCACAAGATGATGTTCTTCGCTGACTGGTCCTGTTCATGCTTTTGAACGTGGGTGTGAGGGTTTAATGGAGTGCTTTGGGCAGGTTTTATACACTCTTTTCCTCCTCCAGAATTGCTTTCCAGGGAGCCTGCATTAGGCACCTGCCTGTGACGTCTCTCCACTTAGTCCCACCTCCTAACACCTATAACAAACAAAGAATCTGCAGACAGAAGAGGGAAGGGAGAAATGAGAAGCAACATAGCCTAATGGAAAGAGCATGGGCCTTGGATCCATAGGTCCTGGCTTCTAATCCTGGCTCTGCCGTGTATGTGCTGCATGACCTTGGGCATGTCCTTTAACTTTGCTGCGCCTCAGTTATCTCTCTGTAAAATGGGGATTCAATCCTACGCCCTCTTACTTAGACTGTGAGCCCTATGGGGGACAGGGACTGTGGCCAGCATGATTACCGTGCTTAGTGGAAAGAGCACGGCCTTGGGAGTCAGTGGTTGTGGGTTCTAATCCTGGCTCTGCCACTTGTCAGCTGTGTGGCTTTGGACAAATCCCTTAACTTCTCTGTGCCTCAGTTACCTCATCTGTAAAATGGAAATCAAGACTGTGAGCCCCAAGTGGGACAACCTAATAACCTTGTATCTATCCCAGTGCTTAGAAGAGTGTTTGGCACATAGTAAGCACTTAACGATGACCAACATTATTATTATTATTATTACTGTTGATAATAATAATAATAACTCCTATCTATCCCAGTGCTTAGAACAGTGCTTGGTACATTAATAAGGTCTTACCAAGTACCATAATTATTATTAGTATCAGTCTCATGGAGTTCATGAATACGTCCCACCAATTCCAAGGAGGAGATTACACCTACAGTGGTTTGAGCTGGATTTCCAGCCTTACTCATCTGAGACTTTCCAGTCAGGATTGACTAGGCCCCAAATGGAGGCTTCCTGGTCAGTTAGAGCTCTGAAACTGGCCCCACCCAATCCTCACCAGCCCTGAATTTCCCTTTACTCCGGTACTCACAGTACAAACTGATGGAAATCCCAGGAGCTTGCTCAAGGGGTACCCCAAATCACCTAACATCTATTGAATTTATTGGAAATTGTGATGTTCCTTCAGTATTTATGGACATACCATACTCAGTTGCTTCCTTTACCTGTAATCAATAAAAGGCATTGATTGTGTGCTTACCGTGTGTAAAGCATTGCACTAAGCACTTGGATGAGTACATTATACAGAGTTGGTAGACACATTCCCTTCCCTCAGAGAGCATACTCTCTGGAAGGGGAGACAGACGTCAATATAAATAAATCAATTATGGATATGTACATAAGTACTGAGGGGCTGAGGGAGGCGAGAATAAAGGTTGCCAATCCAAGAGAAAGGGTGATATAGAAGGGAGCTGGAGAAGGGAAAATGAGGCCTAGCTGGGGAAGACTTCTTGGAGGAGATGTGCATTTAATGAGGCTTTGAAGGTGGGGAGAGTGATCGTCTCGGATATAAAGAGGGAGGGTATTCCAGGCCAGTTTCCTAGTTTGAAACTCTCCTGCGAGTCCCACTGTTGCCCCTGGCTGAAGGAGCTGAAGATTTTCAGTACTCCTCTTGTTTTAGGGCTAATCTTACTTTGCCTACGCTTTGTCTTCCCTAACTCACATATGCTTAAACAGTCATGGTCACACATTTTCGCTCACCTACACAGACAGATGGCTCTGGCGCCCTGGGTGGAATATCAGGAATATGCTGCCTCTACTTTGATAAGTATTCCCTGGTGATAGGCAGATTGATGTGACTTGGAACTGCTGGTGTCCTCTCTTGGTCCAGGATCCCATGTTCCTTTAGTCACATTCATTCATTCAGTCAGTCAGTCATACTTATTGAGTGCTACTGTGTGCAGTGCGTTGTATTAGACTTTGGGAGAGAACAAGCCATGACATTGGATGAACTCCCCAAGGAAGTGAGTGTAAATTAAGATACCGAAACCCAGATAAGAAGCAGCGTAGCCTAGTGGAAAGGGCCCAGACCTGGAAGTTAAAGGACCTGGGTTCTAATGGCTACTCTAGATTACCCAGAGAAGAAAGGGCAGAGGTATCAAAATCACTCAGAAAATTGGAGTTAGAGCCAGGGAGAGCCAGGAGATGACTAAAAATGGTAATTTAGCAGGTGATAGTGGCAGATAATGTGGGCTTCAAAGGAAGAGAAGGGGAGAGCAGGGGAATGGGGTGGTGTGAAAACATCATAGTATGGGAAGGAGCAGAGCAAATCCTTTCCCTTTTCCTGTGAGAAGGAAGTGGAAGAGGTTGCAGTCCTTTCTGAAGACTGCAGAAGAAGATGCAGTCTTGTTTGAACTTATCTAGAGTGAGGAGGAGCAAAGAGGGCAGGAAGAGATCAAGAGTAGAGAGGAGTTTGCCTATGATTGAACAGGTGTTCCACAGGCAGGATTTTGATGATGAAGTTGGGTAGAGGAGTGGGAAAGAAATGGCCTGGGGGATGGGGACAGGTTGGATGGGAGGGGGCTAAATGGGTGCCATATTGGGGTTGGGTGATTTGGGGTGGAAGGGAAAGAGGAAAACAGGGATATGGTGGGGTGGGGAAGGACACTCAGAGCAGCAGCGTGGCTTAGCGGAAAGAGCACGGGCTTGGGAGTCAGAGGTCGTGGGTTCTAATCCTGTATCCGTCACTTGCCAACTGTGTGACTTTGGTCAAGTCACTTAACTTCTCTGTGCCTCAGTTACCTCATCTGTAAAATGGGGATTGATTGTGAGCCCCATGTGGGGCAACCTAATTACCTTGTATCCACCCCAGCATTTAGAACAGTGCTTGGCACATAGTAAGCACTTAACAAATACCAGCATTATTATTATTATTATCCTAGTGGAAAAGGTATGGAACTGGAAGCCAGAGGTCCTGGGTTCTAATCCCAGCTCAGCCTCTTGCCTGTTGAATGACCTTGGACAAGTCATTTAACTTCTCTAAGCCTCAGTTTCCTTCTCTGTGAAATGGAGATTCGATACCCAATAATAATAATAATGGCAGTTGGTAAGCACTTACTATGTGCCAAGCACTGTTCTCAGTGCTGGGGTAGATGCAAGATGATTGCGTTGGGTCCAGTCCCTGTCCCACATGGGGCTCACTGGCTTAATCCCCATTTTGCAGATGAGGTAATGGAAGCACTGAAATTAAGTGACTTGCCCAAGGTCACATTGCAGACAAGTGGTGATGTTGGGATTAGAACCCAGGACCTCTGACTCCCAGGACTGTGCTGTTTCCACTAGGCCACAGTCTCTCTATGACCGTGAGGCTCATGTAGTAATTCAGAGACTGTGTCTGACCAGATGATATTGTATGAACCCCAGCACTTAGTACCGTGCCTGGCAACTAATAACTGCTTAAAAAATTTCACAAGTACTATTATTATTATTATCACTAATAATAATAATAATGATGACACTTGTTAAGTGCTTACTATGTGCAAAGCACTGTTCTAAGTGCTGAGGGAAATACAAGGTGATCAGGTTGTCCCATGTGGGGCTCACAGTCTTAATCCCCATTTTACAGATGAGCATCTAATAACTGCTTAACAAATTTCACAAGTATTATTATCGTTATTATTATCACTAATAATAATAATAATAATGGTATTTGTTAAGCACTTACTATGTGCAAAACACTGTTCTAAGCATGTGGGGGGGGTACAAGGTGATCAGGTTGTCCCACGTGGGGCTCACAGCCTTAATCCCCATTTTACAGATGAGCATCTAATAACTGCTTAACAAATTTCACAAGTATTATTATTAATCAATCAATCAATCATATTTGTTAAGAGCTTACTGTGTGCAGAGCACTGTACTAAGCGCTTGGGAAGTATGATTATTATCACTAATAATAATCATAATGATGGTATATGTTAAGCACTTACTATGTGCAAAGCACTGGTCTAAGCACTGGGGGGGATACAAGGTGATCAGGTTGTCCCATGTGGGGCTCACAGTCTTAATCCCCATTTTACAGAAGAGGTCACTGAGGCCCAGAGAAGTGAAGTGACTTAGAACAGTGCTCAGCATTTAGAACAGTGTTCAGTGCTTAGAACGGTGCTTTGCACATAGTAAGCGCTTAATAAATGTCATTAAAAAAAGTGACTTGCCCAAAGTCACACAGCTAACGAGTAGCGAAGCTGGGATTCGAACCCATGACCTCTGACTCCCAAGCCTGTGCTCTTTCCACTGAGCCACGCTGCCTCTACAGTAGTAGTAGTAGTAGTAGTAGTAGTAGTAGTAGTAGTAGTAGTAGTAGTAGTAGTAGTAGTAGTAGTAGTAGTAGTAGTAGTAGTAGTAGTAGTAGTAGTAGTAGTAGTAGTAGTAGTTTCATTATAAAGAGTGAAGCCCCACAGTTTCCAGTTCCGGTCCTGTGTGGGTGCAGCTTTCCAGTATTCTAACATTGAGAAGGCATGCTGCCTGAGGCTTGTGGGTCTGACAGACTGTGATTAGCTGTCCGGAAAAAGCGTGACAGGGGCAAAGTGTCTCTACAGTGTCTCTACGGTGGCACAAATTGAGGAGACCTGAAGTCCTTTATGGAGATTCGGTCCTGTCACCTGAATTGCCTAAGGCAGTATCAGCTATGAGCCTCTTGCAATGACAAGAGGGGGTTCCTCAGCATAGCAGTCATGGCAGTGGCAGTTCACAAGCCCATAACCTTGGCATTATCTTCGACTCATCTCTCTCATTCAACCCACATATTCAATCTGTCAACAAATCCTGTCAGTTCAACCTTCACAACATCTCTGAAATCTACCCTTTCCTCTCCATCCAAATCATTACTACTTCAATCCAAGCATTTATCCTATCCCACCTCTAATATTGGATCAGCCTCTTTGCTGACCTCTCTATCACCTGCCTTTCCCCACTCCAGTCCATAGTTAACTCTGTTGCCCAGAACAGTGCTTGGCACATAGTAAATGCTTAAAAAATGCCATCATCATCATCATATATATATATGTAATTTATTTATATTAATATATGTCTCCCTTTCTGGACTGTAAACTCATTATGGGCATGGAACATGTCTACCAACTCTGTGTTATCTTGTACTCTCCAAAGCATTCATTCATCATTCATTCATTCAATCGTATTTATTGAGCGCTTACTGTGTGCAGAGCACTGTACTAAGCACTTGGGAAGTACAAGTTGGCAACATATAGAGACGGTCCCTACCCAACAACGGGCTCACAGTCTAGAAGGGGGAGACAGACAACAACACAAAATATATTCACAAAATAAAATAAATAGAATAGTAAATATGTACAAGTAAAATAAATAGAGTAATAAATCTGTACAAACATATATACAGGTGCTGTGGGGAGGGGAAGGAGGTAGGGTGGGGTAACGGGGAGGGGTAGAGAAAGGAGGGGGCTCAGTTTGGGAAGGCCTCCTGGAGGAGGTGAGCTCTCAGTAGGGCTTTGAAGGGAGGAAGAGAGCTAGCTTGGTGGATGTGTGGAGGGAGGGCATTCCAGGCCAGGGGGATGATGGCGGGACAGGCGAGAATAAGGCACAGTGAGGAGGTTAGTGGCAGAGGAGCAGGGGGTGCAGGCTGGGCAGTAGAAGGAAAGAAGGGAGGTTAGGTAGGAGGGGGCGAGGTGATGGAGAGCCTTGAATCAATCAATCAATCAATCGTATTTATTGAGCGCTTACTATGTGCAGAGCACTGTACTAAGCGCTTGGGAAGTACAAATTGGCATCACATAGAGACAGTCCCTGCCCAACAGTGGGCTCACAGTCTAAAAGGGGGAGACAGAGAACAGAACCAAACATACAAACAAAATAAAATAAGTAGGCTAGAAATGTACAAGTAAAACAAATAAATAAATAAATAAATAGAGTAATAAATATGTACAACCATATATACATATATACAGGTGCTGTGGGGAAGGGAAGGAGGTAAGATGGGGGGATGGAGAGGGGGACGAGGGGGACAGGAAAGAAGGGGCTCAGTCTGGGAAGGCCTCCTGGAGGAGGTGAGCTCTCAGCAGGGCCTTGAAGGGAGGAAGAGAGTTAGCTTGGCGGATGGGCAGAGGGAGGGCATTCCAGGCCCGGGGGATGACGTGGGCCGGGGGTCGATGGCGGGACAGGCGAGAGCGAGGTACAGTGAGGAGATTAGTGGTGGAGGAGCGGAGGGTGCGGGCTGGGCAGTAGAAGGAGAGAAGGGAGGTGAGGTAGGAGGGGGCGAGGTGATGGAGAGCCTTGAAGCCCAGGGTGAGGAGTTTCTGCCTGATGCGCAGATTGATCGGTAGCCATTGGAGGTTTTTGAGGAGGGGAGTAATATGTCCAGAGCGTTTCTGGACAAAGATAATCCGGGCAGCAGCATGAAGTATGGATTGAAGTGGAGAGAGACACGAGGATGGGAGATCAGAGAGAAGGCTAGTGCAGTAGTCCAGACGGGATAGGATGAGAGCTTGAAGCCAAGAGTGAGGAGTTTTTGCCTGATGCATAGGTTGACTGGTAGCCACTGGAGATTTTTGATGGGGGGAGTAACATGCCCAGAGCGTTTCTGCACAGAGATGATCTGGGCAGCAGCGTGAAGTATAGATTTTAGTGGGGAGAGACAGGAGGATGGGAGATCAGAGACGAGGCTGATACAGTAATCCAGTTGGGATAGGATGAGAGATTGAACTAGCAGGGTAGCGGTTTGGATGGAGAAGAAAGGGCGGATCTTGGCTATGTTGTGGAGGTGAGACCAGCAGTTTTTGGTGACGGATTGGATATGAGGGGTGAACGAGAGAGCAGAGTCGAGGATGACACCAAGGTTGCCAGCTTGTGAGATGGGAAGGATGGTAGTGCCATCAACAGTGATGGGAAATTCAGGGAGAGGGCAGGGTTTGGGAGGGAAGATAAGGAGTTCAGTCTTGGACATATTGAGTTTTAGATGGCGGGCAGACATCCAGATGGAGATGTCTTGAAGACAGGAGGAGACACGAGCCTTAAGGGAGGGACAGAGAGCAGGGGCAGAGATGCAGATTTGGGTGTCATCAGTGTAGAGATGATAGTTGAAGCCGTGGGAGCAAATGAGTTCACCAAGGGAGTGAATGTAGATAAAGAACAGAAGGGGACCAAGAACTGACCCTTGAGGAGCCCCTACAGTAAGGGGATGGGAGGGGGAGGAGGAGCCCTCAAAAGAGACTGAGAATGAACGGCCAGAGAGATAAGAGTAGAACCAGGAGAAGACAGACTCTCTGAAGCCAAGGTTGGATAGTGTGTTGAGGAGAAGGGGGTGGTCCGCAGTGTCGAAGGCAGCTGAGAGGTCAAGGAGGATTAGGATACAGTAGGAGCCATTGGATTTGGCAAGCAGGAGGTCATTGGTGACCTTTGTGAGGGCAGTTTTGGTGGAATGTAGGGGACAGAAGCCAGATTGGAGGGGGTCGAGGAGAGAGTTGGTGTTGAGGAATTCGAGGCAGCGAGTGTAGACGACTCGTTCAAGGAGTTTGGAAAGGAATGGTAGGAGGGAGATAGGGTGATAACTAGAAGGGGAGGTGGGGTCAAGAGAGGATTTTTTTAGGATGGGGGAGACGTGGGCATGTTTGAAGGCAGAGGGGAAGGAACCAGTGGAGAGTGAGCAGTTGAAGGTGGAAGTTAAGGAGGGGAGGAGGGACGGGATAAAAGATTTCATAAGATTTCATAAGCACTTAGTACAGTGCTCTGCACACATTATGTCCTTAATAAATATGATTGTTCCTATCTCAGGGAAGAGGAGAAGGAGGAGGAGGAGAAACTTGCTGAAGATTTGCTGCTGCTTCCTCCTGTCCCCCTTTCCTGGTGCTGGTTCTCAACAGGAGTTTTCAGTGAGGCCAAAATTTAGAACTGCTAATTGTGCTGCTAGATACATCTATTCTTCAAAGCCCCAGCATGAACTGACAGTTGGACCAGCCTCCAAGGTCCCCAGGATCATTTATCCCGAAGTTGTGATGGCAACCCTAGGTGAACTGGTCTTCTTTGCCTGTTCTGTTGCCACTGCTTCTGTTCTAGACAACAGCAACCCAGCCCTGAATAGGTCACTTCGCCCAGGCTAGAGCTACGATCTCTGCTGCCATACCAGAGGAAGAAGTAGTGGAGATGTCCGTAACTAAATTGGCCCATCTGGCTGTCTTGTTGGAACTGCTGGGTGAGAACAGTAGGAAGGGAAGGAAGAGTGAAGGCTGCAGAAGTGAGGGGAGCTCAGCCCCTCACATTCTTGCTCTTCTCTCACCCTTTACCTCTTCCCCCATTTCTCATCTCCTTTGCCCCCTCATTGCTCCTTTTTCTCCTCTTCTTTTCCCCGTTTTCCCCCTTTTCCTCTTTCCTCCCTCATTTTCCTCTTTTTCTCCACTCCTTTCCATTTTTTCTCTTCTCCCTTTCCCCCTCATTTTCCCCTCTCCTTTACTCACTTTTCTCCCCTCCTTCCCCACTTATTTTCTTGCCCTTCCCCTTACGATCTTTCCCAGTCCTGCCCAAGTTGATGCTTCTGTTCCTCTTAAGTCTCCCATCTTCTCCCAAATATCTCATGGATCACCTTCTGTCATGGTTCTGCTCTACAGTGAGTCAGTCACCCCTCTGCCTCATGCCCTCCTTTCCCACCCTCCCACCACCCCCGCCATATCCTGCCATCTCCAGGGCATGTTAGAGCCTAACTCTGGCAGGATGGGTCAGGACCAGCACTCCCTATGCCTTACTGCTAAAGCAGCTGGCCCCAAAAAGTCCTATCAAGGGACTGGAAACATCAGGCTCAATACGATTCAAAAGCATTCTGTCCGGTTGAGGTCACGATGTCTGATGGCCTTCCGCACTGAGTTATTTTTAAAAATCATCTTCTTGCTCGTGCTATTGTCTCATTAATTTCAGGGTAACATCAAAATGAGTGGGAATTTTCAATTGAGAATCTTTGTTTTTGGGATATAAAGTTGTTAGCCACTGGTCAATGCAAAATAACCAAGGTCTCAAATACTCCACTTGCAAAATGTGAAAGATGGAGATTTTCTTCCTGATTCTCCTTGAACAAATGAGTTCTGAAGGAGAATTTAACTAGCTATTTTGAAACTTTTACACTGATGGTGGATTCATTTTGGAAAAAGAAGAAACATTCTG
Source organism: Tachyglossus aculeatus (assembly GCF_015852505.1). Classification (NCBI taxonomy): domain Eukaryota; kingdom Metazoa; phylum Chordata; class Mammalia; order Monotremata; family Tachyglossidae; genus Tachyglossus; species Tachyglossus aculeatus. The sequence goes on along the minus strand of NC_052076.1, from coordinate 62,989,462 downwards.
GAAAATCCAGTCTTAATAAAGTTCCTTCTATGCTGAAGTTTGAAGTGTTAGCGTTCTATAGTATAATGTTTTATTTCATGGTGATTCTTTATGCAGCTGTGTTTGCTGCAGAAACTCACATTTCTATGTTGAATACTGAATGAAATGTGAATGTGGTTTTTAAAATTTAGTATTTTTAATAAAAGATTTGGGAGCAAAGGCTTAAGTACACGAGACCCAAAACGTTACAGATAAAAATATAGCCATAATCACACATCAAAACCTAGAAAAATTCATTACGTAGGGAACATCAGTAATTGAGAGAAGTCAAGATAGAACAGGCAGAAAAATAATATATAAGCCTTGAATTCCAGAGACGTGAATCCTTTTAGCTATGATCAGTGCTTCAGAGTTTTTCAGGGTGGGTGTTTTATTACTTTGGATGCTTTGCTTAGAGGAATGTAATTTATTATCATCAAATCTGCATGGCAACATGAATTTGGATTTGGGTTTCTGGGATAAGTTTACAATTAGTCCTCTCATATATATTTATAGCTTTGAAGAGCACTTGAAGTTAAAATGACTTAACTGCCTCTCCTTTTTGATTGATATGTGAAATATTGCTTTTCTCTGACAAAACAAAAAAGTGGTCATTGCTAAGTGAAGCATAGTTATTGTTTGTTTAGGGGACTTTGATAAGAGCGCTGTTCCCAAGCCTGTGGATCATGCGAAAAAGAAACGGCTATTCTGTGTCTTCAGGTACTTTAGTTTTGAATGTGGGATCATTTTAATCCTCTGGATTTTCTCTGCACTGAAACCCTAAACAGAAGTTTCTAACACAAAAATGGCCTCTAAGGAAAATAAAAGAGCTAACAAAAATCTAGGAGACATTTTCTCAGGAAGGTTGGACTGTCTGCCTTTATTTTCTTGAGCAACATTGTGATTTCCAATCATTTCAACTCTCTAGAACCCCCACCCCCACCTGCCTTCCTGGTAGGAATTCTTTATTGCTGTGGAATATTTAGAAATTGTCACTGTAGGGTGATAGTAAAGGTTTTTCTATTAAAGTACAGTAAGATCTTGACTATGTGTTTCAGTTTTTGTCAGTCTGATGTAGAAGTAAAAACGGCAACAATAATTTAGTTATTGGCTTATGTTTATTGCCAGTGCAATAAGGTTGTCGTGTCTGACGTTTTCTTCTCACTATATTGAAGCTTTTAGCAAGTCTCTCTCCGTACTCTGAAACCAGCTGAAGTTGGCCTCTATTTGCAGAAGGGTTATACATTCCTGTAACCCTGGCATGCTCTCACAACCTCCTTAGGCTGCTTTCACTGACTTAAAAACACAGTAATTAGAATGAAGGTCTGCAGTTTTATTTTAGAATATTAAATCATTCGTTTCTGGAAATCGAAATCTGCAAAATACCCCGATTATTATGTGAAGGGCTATATTAACATTGGCTTTGGTCAATGGGCAGCGATGTCATTCTGGGGAAAAAGTATGCACACCCCACCCTGTGGGAAGAGCCCAGTGAACTAGAGAATGCTGTTTTTCTCTCCCTCTTCCCTACCACCCCCTTATTTATTGATGGTATTTGTTAAGCACTTACTACATGTCAAACACTGTTCAAAGTGCTGGGGTAGGTATAACTTAATTAGGTCAGATACAGGCCCTGCCCTTCATGGGCCTCACAGTCCAAGTAGGAGGGAGAACAGGTATTGAATTCTCACTTTACAGTTGAGGAAACTGAGGCACAGAGAAGTTAAGTGACTTACCCAAAGTCACACAGCAAGCAACCAAACCCGGGATTAGAACCCGGGTCTCTCGACTCCCAAGCCCAGACTCTTTCTACTAGGCCACGCTGCTTCCCAATCAAGAGTAACTCAGGTAGTTTCTGCTTTAGCCTGAGTTTAGTTCCTCAAATTGAGTCTCCTCCTTTTTTTAAAAAAAGACGACTTTTTTGAAATTATTTTGAGGGTATGGAAATAATTGGACATAATCTTATGCACAATCTTTTTTATGTAAAACATGCATTTTCCTGAGCAAAGAGGATTATTGGTCATAAGTTCTGCTGGTTAAAAAGGAGCAGGGGAAAGGTTTAGAAACTAAAACTTTGAAAAGGCTCTGATGGCCTGTGTGATCTCGCTCTTTTGATTTGTGTTGCTCTTTGGAGAATTCCAGGTTCACAGTAGCATTGGGATTCTTGCTACCTGGAAGGTAAGATCCTGGACATTTTGAAAGCCCAGAAAGAAAGTCGTGAAAGGATATCTTTCATCACTGGGCTTGTTTTTTTTGTGAGATGGTTGGGGTTCTATGCATTTTTGAGCTTTTCAGAGATTTGTTGATGGTAGGGGTGGGGGGAGGGAGGCAAAAAGGGGAAATAATTTCTAGTTTAGTTCTAATGGAAGAGTTTCTATGAACATATTCCCAGAATTGCTCCCTTTACCCACTCTTCCCTCAGCCCCACAGCAGTTATGTACATCTCCGTAATTTATATATTTATATTAATGCCTGTCTCCATGTCTGGGCTGTAAGCTCGTTGTGGGCAAGGACCGTGCCTACCAACTCTCTTTTACTGTTATATTGTACTCTCCCAACTGCTTAGTTCA
>NC_052076.1:62949374-62981874 GCF_015852505.1 Tachyglossus aculeatus | reverse complement strand
CTTTCCACTGAGCCATGCTGCTTCTCTGTACCTTTACCTCTACAGTATACTCCCAGCACTTAGTACAGTGCTCAGTAGATATTACTGATGAATTGACAGGTTGGTTGTTGGTATTAATGTTCATCACACTTGGCCAGCACACTATTTGTCTTCATTCTTGGTGTCATTGCTATTATCATCTTCATCAGTAACATCATGTAAGTGAGTGCTGTTGGGTAAGATTCTCAAAGATAAGCACACTGACTCAGAAAGTGCCCAAGAAAGTGTAAGATCCAATCCTTAAGTAAGGGGAAAGGGTTGTTTTCTTTTAAAAATCATGATTCTTACAAAAGTCTTCAGATCCACAGGGACCTGTGCATGTTTGGGCTTGTCCCATCCTTGTGGGGCATTATGCCCTTTCTCCTTGGCAAGGTTGGGGAAGATTGGAGTTTCAGACAACTTTGCCAGGAACACAGAGTATATTCCATGTTTTAGAATATCCATAAGAGTCCATAGGACTATTGAGGTTTAGAAGGAGACTCGGAGGCAGATTCCCCTTCTCCCTTCCCCAACCAATAGAAAAGATGTCAGATCTGAGTCCCTCTGAGAACCTACTGTCAACACAACTACACTCAGGTTTTCTTGTCCACACTTGAGGTTTTCAGACATTGTTAATCCCTGCAAAGATGATGTTTAGGGGAATAATGCCAAGTTCCAAAATATCCGTGTCTGACAGGGAGGAGGAGGCTTCAGGAGTAGGAGAAGTCAAAGTAACTGGATTAAACTATTCGTTCTGTAGAAGTTGTGTACTACTAACTGGCACACTTGAACAAGCTGGTCATTGTTTCCAGTTTCCGATTCATAATTGATGAGGTTCTGTGCCCTGGAACACATAGGCCCTAGAAGCTATAGCCTTCAGAGCATTTGGAGTTATTGTCATTGTTGTTCATTTGATACTACTACTACTACTACTACTAATAGCATTTATTAAGCACTTACTATGTGTAAACCATTGTTCTAAGCACTGGGAAGGTTACAAGGTGATCAGATTGTCCCACATGGGCTCACAGTCTTAATCCCCATTTTACAGATGAGGGAACGGAGGCCCAGAGAAGTTAAGTAACTTTCCCAAAGTCACACAGATGACAAGTGGCAGAGCCAGGATTTGAACCCATGACCTCTGACTCCAAAGCTGGGGCTCTTTCCACTGAGCCATGCTGCTTCTCGGTGGTAAGAAACTTTGATGTTAAATTTCTTTCTGCCTGTACTATTGGGAAGCAGCATGGACTAGTGGATAGAGCACGGCCTTGGGAGTCAGAAGGACCTGCGTTCTAATCTCAGCTTTGCCACTTGTGGGCTGTGTGATCTTGGGCAAGTCACTTAACTTCTCTGGGCCTCAGTTCCCTCATCTGTAAAATGAGGATTAAGACTGTGAGCCCTATGTGGAACAGGGACTGTGTGTACCACCCGATTATCTTGTATTGACCCCACCGCTTAGAACAGTGCCTGATACATAGTAAGTGCTTAACAAATACAATAATTATTATTGAATGTTCAGTTTAGCTGGTGAGTGTCCTTATCATTAGCTATTTCCCTTCTGGTTGTGTCATAGCCTATCCCCAAGTATTTTGGTCCATATATGCTTCATGCCCCATACAGTGTTCCAAAGCAATGCAATGAATTATCAGGGATTAAGTCGATCCTGAAATTACTCACTATAAAACTGACCCCTACAGAGACTATTCCCCTCACTTCTTGCCTTCAGCGAGCACAGAAGGTACCCTAAAAGCCCTGCCATAGCACCCTTTTCAAGAGGACACAATTTCTCACCCATTCCCTACCCACAACAGGCTAGGGGTGTCCTTAGATATAAGCAGTTGCATTTGGACTGACTGAAATTCGGAGAGGCTTTGAGGTGGTGAGGTCAGTGAGAAAGGAGTAATCATAATGCAAACAGGAAGAGTTGGGGATTTGGACCAATGTCACGGTAGTGAAGGTGGAAAATAAGATGGCAGATAGGTTTGGAGATTTTGCTGTTTGTTCCTCTAAATCCAAACTGAGCCCTTCTCCACACCCTGCCCCTCCCCGCCTCGCCTCATTTTCCCTCAGCCACAGATCACTTGTCTGATAGTAATAATTGGAGCTCGCTAGGGACTGGGGTTTGATTTAAAGCAATAACCCACTGGGGAAAGGCTCCTTCACACATTACCATGAGCGATCCAGTCACCTGGGTCAAATGTCCTCCGGGTCACCGATTACTAATGCTGTTGTTGAGATTATGTCAGAAAACGCCCAAATGAACGCCCGTCAATTCAAAATGCCAGTATAAATTCAGAGCGTGACAAAAACCATTTGGGGGCTAATGTTCCTTCCTCCATATTCCGACAGGGCTCATTGTAAACTTCTGAGATTTTCCAAGGCAGCCTTCCTCCAACAGAAAGAAGTAGTTGTGGCTGAATGGAAAGAACAAGATCCTGGGAGTCAGAGGATCTGGGTTCTAATCCTGGCTCTGCCACTTGTCTGCTGTGGGTCCTATGGCCAGTCACTTAACTCCTCTCTGCTTCAGTTACCTCATCTGTAAAATGGGAATTAAAGCCATCAGCACCGTCTGATATGAATAGGGTGTGTATTCCAAGCCAGAGGCAGGATGTAGGCGAGTTTGAGGTACAGTGAGTCGGTTGGAATCAGAGGAGTGAAGTGTGCGGGTTGGGTTGTAGAAGGAGAGCAGTGAGGTGAAATAGGAGGGGACAAGGTGATTGAGTGCTTTAAAGCTGATGGTAAGGAGTTTCTGTTCGATATGGAGGTATTTGGGCAACCATGAGAAGTAGGGAAACCTGGACTGAACGTTTTTGTAGAAGGATCTGGGCAGCAGAATGAAGTATGGACCGAATTTGGGGAGACGGGAGGGAGGGAAGTCAGCAAGGAAGCTGATACAGTAATCAAAGTAATCAAGGCACGATAAGTAGGATAAGCTTCCTAAACTTATTTCCCAAACTCTTGTCTGGGTCAGTAGGTCTGGGGTCTGTCAGAATGGCTCAACTGCACAAATGACCTTTTTCTGAGAAATCTACAGGTCAGGCTATTGTGGTTGAAAACTTGAAAGAGAAGAAATTTCCATAATGAAGACTGAGGTAAAATCAGAATCAATAGAAGGTGCGTGAGTGACTGTCCCCATGCAAGTTACAGAGACTCTTACAGGCTCAGAAACTGTCCACGTGTAAGAGGAACTTTGATTAATGTTTCTGGTGAGAATTATCATCCACTTATCCTATTTTCCAATTTAAATTTCAGTTGGCCCAAATTTTGAAAATCCTCCCACCCCTTGCATACACACACACCTACACCCCCCCCCCCCCACCCCACACACCTTTTGTCAATCTGAGGTACCCCTCAAAGTCCCCTGAGGAATTTCTAGACTGTATGCCACAAATTCTTTGGACTGTGAGCTCCTTGTGGGCAGGGAACATGTCTACCATGCGTATAGTCCAGCACTTAGAGAAGCAGCGTGGCTCAGTGGAAAGAGCACGGGCTTTGGAGTCAGAGGTCATGGGTTCAAATCCTGACTCCACCAATTGTCAGCTGTGTGATTTTGGGCAAGTCACTTAACTTCTCTGTGCCTCAGTTACCTCATCTGTAAAATGGGGATTAAGACTGTGAGCCCTCCGTGGGACAACCTGATTACCTTGTAACCTCCCCAATGCTTAGAACAGTGCTTTGCACATAGTAAGTGCTTAATAAATGCCATCATTATTATTAGTAGTAGTACAGTGTTCTATACACAGAAAGTGCTTACTAAATACCACTGATCAATTTGATTCTGGAAAATTTATCCTCCAAAACATTAATAAGAAGCTAAATCAGGCACATGTGACAAAAGAGGAGTACCAGTTCCTGGTGGCTGTTATAGGGGCATTGGCTGGAAATTCTTCATTGTCATAGCTTCTCCTTCATCCACTGGTGTAATGTCTGTCAATTTTTCACCTATCTTCAGGCTTTCAGTAACTAGCCAACCAGTTGTTCCCATCTTGGTATCTTTATTGGCAAGTCACAGTATTCTACTGATTCTCATTCTACCTCTCCAACTACTTCTACTAGTGTGCTTTGCACATAGTAAGCACTTAACAAATGCCATTATTATTATTATTATTGTTATTATTCTTTGCTGGCCAATCAGTCAGTGGTATTGATTGAGTACTTACTGAGTAGAGCTTGGGAGAGGTCAGTAGGATAGAGTTAATAGACATGATCCCTGCACCCTAGAAACTTACCGTCTAGCGAGAGAGGCAGACATTAAAATAAATCACAGGTTGGGGAAGCAGCATTTATTCATTCATTCATTCAATCATATTTATTGAGCGCTTACTGTGTGCAGAGCACTGTACTAAGTGCTTGGGGAAGTACAATACAGCAATAGAGACAATCCCTGCCCACAACAAGCTCACAGTCTAGAGGGTGTAGGGTTCTTAACCCATTACTTATTTAATAATATTTATTTTAGCACTTACTGTGTGCCAAGCACTGTGCTAAGCACTTGGGAGAGTATTATTGTCATTCTTATTTATTCATATTTACTTGTGTGTATTAATGTCTATCTTCCCCTGTGGATTGGGCAGGGAATATGTCTGTCATTATATTGAACTTTCCCAAGTGCTTAATACAATGCTCTGCATGCAGTAAGTGCTCAGTAAGTACAATTGAAGAGAGTGAAGAGAGTAAAATACAACATAGTAGACATGTTCCCTGCTCACAACAGGTATGAATTCCCTTAATATAAACAGCTGCATTTGGAATGAACAAAATTGGGAGAGTCTTGAGGTAGTGAGGCCAGTAAGAAAGCAGTAATCATATGAGGCAGGAAGTGATGGGTCCCTGAACTGAAGTTGTGGTAGTAAAGGCGGAAAAGATGGTAGATCCCTGAAACAGCATGGATGAAGAGGTTATCAGGCTTAGGGACTGAGTGAATGGGGATGTAAATGATAGAGTTAATATATCATTAAGACTGCAAGATTCTAGGGATTCTAGGTGATGGGAAAGTTAAGAACAGAGTTTTAAGAGGAAAGATGTGAGTCCAGTTTTTCAACATATAGAGTTTAAAGTGCAGGAAGATCACTCATATGGAGTTATTGGAGTCAGGAGGAGATGGAAAATTGTAAGGCAGGTGAGAGATGAGTAGAAGCAGCTTGGTCTTGTCTTTAGAGCTTGGTTCTGGGAGTCAGAAGGGCCTGGGTGGGTTCTGATCCTGGCTCTGCCACTTGTCTGCTGTGTGACCTTGGGCAAGCCACTTAACTTCTCTGGGCTTCAGTTACCTCATCTGTAAAGTGGTGATTAAGACTGTGAGCCCCATGTGGGACAGGGACTGCGACCAACTTGATTAGCTTGTATCTACCCCAGCGCTTAGTACAGTTCCTGGCGCATACCATAAAAAAAGAACAAGGGAGGTAATTTGGGGCCAGAACCCTCTTAGACCATTGAATGCCAGCAGATGCACTGCGGAAGTAGTGAGGGAGTGGATTCATCAGTACCTTAGTGAAATGGCTTCCAGCCTTGACCATTCCTCTCTTTCCCATACCCACAACTCCTAGCACTCAAAGGGAAATATAACAGGGTGATACCATAAATCAGGGGTTGGTGAACACCTCCATTTCTAGGAACCTCTAGTTGAGAGGGTTTGAGGGGTCCCTAAATCCAGCCAATTTTTCCTCTATACTATTTCTAATTCAGGATTAGCTGTCCCTCAAGTCTTAAAGAAGAGCTCAATTTGTCTTCCCCTAAATATTGTCCTATTTGCTCTATTTACACGACCCACCCCGAGTTCTCCTCCAAGAGGCCTTCCCTGACTAAGCCCTCCTTGCCTCTTCTTTCACTCCCTTTTGCACTGCTCTGCCTTGTTCCCTTTATTCATCCCCTATCCCAGCCTCACATCACTTATGTACATAACTGTAATTGATTTATTTATATTAATGCCTGTCTCCCCCTCTAGACTGTAAGCTCACTGTGGTCAGGGAATGTGTCTCATATTGTTATAGTATACAGCATTTGATAATGATATATTGTAAACTCCTTAAGGGAAGAGATCATGTCTTCCCAATCAATTATATTGTACTTTCCCAAGCACTTAGTGCAGTGCTCAATAAATACTGATGTTGATTGATTGATTGATTGGTTAAAAAATGCTATTTATTAAGTAGATTGATTTAAAAAGGTATTTATTAAGCACTCTCTATGTGCCATACTCTGTACTGAGCACCTGGATAGATAGAAGACAATCATATTGGACACAGTGCCTGTCTCCCATGTGAGTAGAAGGGAGTAGAATTTAATTCCCATTTTACGGATGAGGAAACTGAAGCACAGAGATGTTAAGTGTCATGTCTAGAATCAGACAGCAGGCAAGTGGCAGAGCTGGGATTGATTGATTGTTCTGATACTTGCTGGAGTGTCTCCTCAAGACCTGTTCTGGAATTCTGTCACCTCCAGAGAGAGTCCAGGGAGCTTTTAGCTACAAAAGGGCAGGTGACTGGGTTTGGGACAAATCAACTTGGGCAAGGCAGGAGCTTTAGAGTCCATCAGTGAATTGTATTTATTGAGTGCTTGTTGTGTGCAGAGCACTGTACTAAGTGCTTGGGAGAGTACAATATTACAATATAACAGACACATTCCCTGCCCACATTGAGCTTAGAGTCTAGAGGGAGGGACAGATATTAATATAAACAAATTACAGATATGTACAGGGATGCCTTGGGGCGGGGAGGGGAGATGAATAAAGGGAGCAAGTCAGGGTGACATAGAAGGGAGTGGGAGACGAGGAAAGGAGGGCTAAGTCAGGGAAGGCTTCTTGGAGAAGACGTTGGGGGGTCATTTAGCTAGTTAGAGCAAATAAGGAGCCCCCAAACCGTATGGGGAAAGATATGGCCAGGGCTCTCAAGCCTTATGAAGGAGAGTAGGGTTTGACACAAAGGTGGCAAGCTGGTTGCCTGGGTATCTCCCCCACTGCCTAGATGGTGCCCCAAGGGGTCATAAACCTGAGTGGATACACCTGCAAAAATCCCTAAATCTATTATCAGGGGAGGCCTTTGGCTTGAGGAAGAATCAAATCCATTGAGTTCTCAGTTCGGTTGTTCCACAGTCTTGCCATGTGACCTCAGCAGATCCTGTGTTTATTGGATCTCCCCGTACCGCAGCCTGGGAAACAAACTGTGTTATTCCCAAGCCTCTAACAGGAAGTTTACTGTTGGTCAGAGTAACCAACGGTGTGCTTTAATTCACTTTTACAAACCTCGATTCCAAGCACAGCTTCAAACTGTCACCCTCTCCTTCAGCTCCATTTGGTCCCTTCAGTTGCATTGTAAAAGGCATTGAAACTCATGGTATTTTTTATATGCTTTCTCTCTTTGATGATGTAAGTGCAATAAAATTTACCTCACCAGGGTAAGGTGAGAATTTTAAAAAGCCCTTGAGTTTCACCCTGAAAAGGCCTTTCATCGACAAGACTTGTTATCACTGCCCTGTAAATTTTAATCTGGTAGCATCACACGGGTATTAAAATGAGAAAAGTAAAATTTTAAGGCATCTTGTCATGAGCTTCCTGTGCTATTGTTTCTTACAATGAAGTTAACGTTTGCCTTCTGATGTTGGCCATTAACCTATAGGAAATACCTGAGTGCATATCATAACACAATGGTATTTACTAATAGAAATATTTGCTTTCTAGAAGTAATGTTACACAAAATGCCTGAATTTGCAGTCTAAGCAACTGTTGGAATGTTTGAAGTAAGAAACCTGACCTTTGTAAGGATCCGCATAATGAAAACAGTGCTACTACTGTTTGTCAATTGTGTCCATAGCGAATGACCCAAGGATGACAGAATAGTAATCAAAGCAAATGAATATTTTTGACTTTCAGTGAACTATTATTGACATTCATACCTTTGAGAGTGAACACATTCTCATTCCACCATAGTCTCCTTGGGCTGAAAGAAAGGGCATTTTGATGTTAAGTATGTACGTTACGGAAAAAAAGATGTTTGGGTGGGCGATTTTTGCTAGTTCATAAGCCTGATGGGTGAGGAAGAAGTAATCAGGAGGAAACTTCTTTTCAAAGGGCAGAGGATAGGAAGTTGAAAATGGGCTATGGAATCCCTGATTCCACTCTCTTTGTGATTCCACTGTGTTTTTCACCTTGCTTTCTCAGCGCGTCCAGCAGACCGTTATCCTGAGCCTGAGGAATTGTGCTTTTCATGAAAATCCCCAGTCCTGTCCCTTCTGTCCTCACACAGTCAAGCTCCCCATTTGGAGAGGGCTTAATGCAGGATCAACTCCATTTCCCAACTGACTCTACAGCATTTTGAGACTTTAAGCGGGGAAACTTCTCATCTTACATATTTCATATTACTACAGTTTTTATAACCCAAACGTCATTCAATTTTAGCAAATAAACAAATGCTCACTGCCAACTTCTTTGGTTGGACAGATGTGAATCAGCTTTAGCAAGTGAATAGATGACATATCAAAGAATACATTGACTAATCTGTCCCTCGCTTAAAGCTTTTTCCAGCTCATAGACAAATACATGGAACCTGCCTAAAATAGTACTCTGCCACAAGTTTATTCTTGGGGAAGTAAGGAATTTGCATGTTAAAGCCAGGTGAGTATTTATTTAAGTCTGCTGTGAAGTTCAAAACTGAAAAAAACTACTCTTCCATCATAGATCTGATTGTAGCAAGAACATGTCGGGAATCCGTGCAGGCTGGATCTATTATTTCCTGTCACTGTTGCTCTTTTTTAATTTTTTTTATACAAATAATTTAGTTGTAAGAACTCAAAGTGATTTTTTTTGCAAAATAGTTCTAGTTAGCTAATTTATTTTTCAACTTTAAAACATCAGCATTTTATAGATCTGAATTTCACAATGTGAGGATGATTGCTACGTACAATTTGCAAAATTGTGATTAACCAGCCCCTGCTTTGAGTCAGTTCTCCCTAATTCACAAAGGCTTCCAAGAATAGTCTGCACAAAATTCAGTTTGCAAATTGCAGGGCAGATTTTTAGAGGGCAGTTTAAAGAATGAAGTCCTAAGGGTTTTATCTATATTTATATCTCTTGTTAAACCAAACTCTTATGTAAATGTTACAATCTGTAAATAACAAGCAGCGCTGCTTTCTTGAAGGGAAGATTGCATCTCCATTTTGGAGATTTAGCAAAATTATTAAATGACACAATTGACTAAGATGCAAGTATATTTGGAACCCACTAATAAACATTAATCTATATCATCAGCGACATTTGTATGGATATTTAAAGGTTTAAAAGTATGTAGACCTTTCAGTTTGCAGTTAAATTTCTCTCAAATTGAAAAACACTGCCCTTACTGATGGCTTGAAAAAAAATGGAGATAGCTTTTGTATACTTTTACTTTTTATAGCCATTAATGTTGCAGTAAATCTCGTATTATTGTATACAGTCTAGATTATTCTTCATTCTTTTGCCTTTGGACAGGAAAGAAATTACTGGCTTCCATCAGTGTTATTGGCAATCCCCATATTCTGACATCTGTTCCTTTCTAAACATTTTACCAACCTTGATGAAATGTAGTTTAGTGTTATAATAAGCTGACTTGAAGAAAAAATTGGATGATAAAAAAATAACATTGATTAAACACCAAAAGTAATTTTCCAATGACTATCAATATTTTGATGGCCACTGCAGTTTATTTTTTTTAATCTAGATAACATATAGAAATTTTAATCATGTTTAATCTTCAAATTAAACAGAATTAGTGGCTTCTCATTTTTAAATAGAAGTATAGTGGACTCATTCTAGTCAATTTTAATCAAACTCTTTGGACTCTATTCATGAAGGAATGTTTGGGTTCTTCTGAGAGAAATCATATAATGCACTTTTCCCCAGCAGATTGCACTTTCTCAATTCATTAAATCTTTTTATCCACTGACTTTCTATCAAGAGTGAATATTTACTTATAGGGGTTGCAGCCGCCAAGCTAAGGGAAGGGCAGAAACAGGGGCAGCCATGTGTCCACACCGACAGTGTGAAGTGGAGAGAGGGGCAACCATCCAGATAATTAAGGGGATTGAGGAAAAAGCCTGGGGCAGTGGGTAGGGAGGGAAGAGATTAGGAGGTAGGAGATCATGTGGAGATGTGGAGGGCCATCATAGTCCAAGCATAGGAGCTTAGGTCTGGTTGCCAGTCATGAGTTCGAATCCCAGCTTCACCTCTTGTCTGCTATGTATCCTTGGGCAAGTCACTTAACTTCTGTAGGCCTCAGGTCCCTCATCTGTAAAACAGGGATTAGGATTGTGAGCCCTATGTGAGACAGGGATTGTGTCCAACCCAATTATCTTGTTTCTAACGAGTGCTTAGAGAAGTGCCTGGCACATAGTAAGCACTTAACAAATACCGTAATTATTGTTATTATTATTAACACATTCTTTGTTAACTTCAATGATTTACCTACCCAGGGGTATTGAACACCTGGGTGTTGTTGACTGTTTGATATCATCCCTAATAGCCACTGGGCATAAGAGACAGAAAGGGTACAATCCGGAGATGGCCATTTCCTCTGGACAATTCTCTGAACCTCTGGGACAAATGCAATTGTAGCTCGAGAGGGCATGAAAGCTGGGGCTAGATGCATGTATATTAAATAGTCCAAGGACCTGGGGTAGCCTTTTTTAGCATGAGGGATCTGTGGTGTCAAGAATTCCTTGAGGCAGTTGATCTACATTTCATTGGATCTTGCCCATCACCTCAGCCTACAGTGTGATGCACATCTTTTTGGTACTCAAGTAGTAATCTAGTTTGTTCCCACCAATACCTGATGGAAATGCCAGTAAGAGAGGGATTGCACACCCAAATGTATCATATATCAATCAGTCAATCATATTTATTGAACTCTTACTGTGGGCAGATCACTGTACTAAGCCCTTGGAATACAACAGAATTAGCAGACGTGTTCCCTTGCCCATAACGAGCTTTTAGTCTGGCAAGGTGTCAGTGCATCTGAGCAACTGTTATAACATTTGTTTATGGAGTCAGAAGGTCAGGGGTTCTAATCCCAACTCTCCCTGCTGCTGCTGTTTGACCTTGGCAAATCACTATGCTTCTGTGTGCCTCAGTTACCTCATCTGTAAAATGGGGATTGAGACCATGAGCTCCATGTGGGACAGGGACTGTGTCCCACCTAATCCCCCCAGGGTTTAGTACAGCATCTGGCACATAGTAAGTGGTTAACAAACTCCGCAGTTATATCATTATTATTTATGATTTTTATTATTAATATTATTAATAATGTTTCATCATTACTGATACTTCTGGTTCCAGTCCCTTTTCCCACTTTCACTCCCAGATTGTAAGCCCCCGAGGGACAGGAAATTTGTATAACTCCCATCTATCTATTTTGTCCCAGGGCTTTCTACAGTGCTCTGTACACAGTAAGCACTTAATAAATAAAATTGCTGCTATAACTACTTTTCAGTTAGTGACACTGATGCATTGAGAGGTGAACCATTTTTCCATTTTCTTTCGACTCCATTCTGGAACTACTTTGCATCTGTCTCCCTCCACTTGAGTGTAAGCTCTCTGAGGGAAGGATTTGAATCTCCTAACTCTCTTCAATCAAACCAATTCATTCATTCATTCAATAGTATTTATTGAGTGCTTTCTATGTGCAGAGCACTGTACTAAGTGCTTGGGAGAGTACAGTACAACAATAAACAGTCACATTCCCTGCCCACAGTGAGTTTACAGTCTAGAGTGGGGGAGACAGGCATCAATACAAATAAATAAGATTACAGGTATGTTCATATATACTGGGAGGCTGGAAGAAGGGAAAGCATAGGAAGAAGGAGATGAGGAAAAGAGCACCTTAGTCTGGGAAGGCATCTTGGAGGAGATGTGCCTTCAATAAGGCTTTGAAGTGGAGGAGAGTAATTGTCTGTCGGATTTGAGGAGGGAGGGGGTTCCAGGCCAGGGGCAGGATGTAGGCCAGGGGTCGGTGATGAGATAGGTGAGATTGAGGCACAGTGAGAAGGTTAGTACCAGAGGAGTGAAGAGTGACGGCTGGGTTGTAGAAGGAGAGAAGCGAGGTGAGGTAATAATAATTATGGTATTTGTTTTGCGCTGAACTATGTGCCAGGCACTGTACTAAGCGCTGGGGTGGATACAAGCAGATCGGGTTGGAAACAGTCACTGTCCCAAGTGGGGCTCCCAGTCTCAATCCTCATTTGACAGATGAGGGAACTGAGGCCCAGAGAAGTGAAGTGACTTGCCTAAGGTCACACAGCAGACAAGAGGTGGAGCTGGAATTAGAACCTATGACTTTCTGACTTCCCAGGCCCATGATCTATTCATAGAGAAGCAGTGTGGCTCAGTGGAAAGATCATGGGCTTTGGAGTCCAAGGTCAGGGGTTCAAATCCCGGCTCTGCCAATTGCCGGCTGTGTGACTTTGGGCAAGTCACTTCACTTCTCTGGGACTCAGTTTCCTCATCTGTAAAATGGGGATGAAGACTGGGAGCCCCCCATGGGACAACCTGTATACCTTGTAACCTCCCCAGTGCTTAGAATGGTGCTTTGCACACAGTAAGTGCTTAATAAATGTGTTATTATTATTATTATTATTATTATTATTCTTATTATTATTACTTCCAGGAGGTAGAATTGGGCAAGGTAATGGAGTGCTTTAAACCCAATGCTGAGGAGTTTTTGTGTGATACAAAGGTGGATGGGCAACCACTAGGGTTTTTTGAGGAGCAGGGTGGAATGTCCTGAACATTTTTATAGGAAAATGACCCGAGCAGCAGAGTGAAGTACAGACTGGAGTAGGGAGAAACAGGAGGCTGGGACGTCAGCAAGGAGACTGATGCAGTAATCCAGGTAGGATAGGATGAATAATTGTATTAATGTGGTAGCAGTTTGGATGGAGAGGAAAGGGCAGATTTTAGCTATGTTCTGAAGGTTGTACCAATACGATTTAGTGATGGATTGAATATGTGGTTTGAATGACAGAAAGGAGTCAGGGAGAGCGCCAAGATTAAGGACTTGCTCTGTCCTCGGTAAGCACTCAACAAATACTATTGAAAGCGACTCACCCGGAGTTGGTCCTGTAACCCAATCACCTGCCATTCTCATTATATTGTACCTTACTGGATTCCACAAATTCTGAAACAGATATTTGTGCATTTTCACATTTGAATAGTTTTTAGGAAAGGAATCAATGTTTGCCCATCAAGTCATGAGTTGATGAGTCTCATTGGCTTGAATGGGAAATGAAAGCTCTTTCAGCCCAATAGAGTATGGGTTGAGGTTCCAGGACGCTAATCATGATCAGAAGCAGCAAACCCCTGCTGCAAACCACAGGTCAAGCTCTGCCCCAAGGTTATGCAAACACATTTTCCAGGGCTTTCTGGGGTGATGGAGTGCACCTTGTGGCAAGCGGGAATTGAGAGAGGAGAAGCTGGCTTCATCTGGGATGACTCTAGCTAACCCCAGCAGGTTTCTTGCTTCCAGATGATCTGGAACCATTTGTATTCACTGGGAGGAAAAAGAAAAGAAATGAAAAGAAAAAAGAAAATGCCTTCCCTTTCTTCTGAGACAAGGATTGCAAGCTTCTGCCCCAATTTAAGATGCCTTTTCCCTTCCCCTGAAATGCTCTTTTACTGTCAAGCTGGAGTCAGCAGGAAGCTGAAGCAACTTGAGTGTGGCACAGACCAGCAGTATGCTGAGGGCCTCCAAGTGCTTCTTCGCTGGGTAGGGCCCTGCTTCCTAACCCTCTTGAACACCCCACTAAGCCCCTTTCACATATGGCCATCTTACTGTAGACGCTCACCTGTTTAAATATCTGCACATCTACTAGTCTCAAAAAGAGATAAATACGTAACAGATGTACCAGCCTAACCTGGGATTAATGCATTATGGACTATCCCTACACCCGACACAATCCCATTCTATTTTTTCCCTTGCTCATGTGGTATACACCTGTGACACGTTGGCAGGACTGAGGCTCTGCTGTGTGGGATTCTCTAGGGTTCAAAGCTCTACTTACATCTTTGTTTCCCCCTGGAAACCTTTCAGAGGATTGCTCCCAGTGTTCAGATGCGCTCATTGTCCTTTAAATCTGATTTTGACAACCCCTCCTCTTCACCTCCTGACCCCACACCTCCTGGTTTTTAATTTAAAAATGCACATCAGAAAATGCAGAAACGAAGGGAGAGGGTCCAAACCGAAAGATTTACAGAGAGAATATGACCTATCTTCACTCCATGCTTTTATTTACCAAATGGTATTCTCACACATCTCAATGGTCTGCCCCTCAAAAACACAGACCAATTACAGCAGAACCTATGCCCAATCATTCTGTCCTTCTGAAATTTGACAGTACAACAGTCCTAAAAAAGGACTGATTTTTATTTTCACCTGTGGATAAATTTGTCTGCAGAAACACAAATTTCTCTGGACCTCGGTTTCCTTACTGGTAAAATAGGGGTTAAATACTTGTTTTCCCTCCTACTTAGATTGGGAGTCCCCCTGAGGGACAGGAAATATACCGGACCTGGTGGACTTCCATCTTCCCCAGTGCTTAGTACAGTACCAAAATTCCACTATTCCACAGCTATCCATGGGCCATCCTGTTAGTTCAGGAGAACAGAGTCCTAAGGGGCCTTGTAATAATAATAATACTGATAATTTATCGTCACTTAACTTCTCTGTGCCTCAGTTCCCTCATCTGTAGAATGGTGATTGGGACTGTGAACCCCACATGGGACAACCTGATTACCTTGTATCACCTCCCAGCACTTGGAACAGTGCTTGGCACATAGTAAGTGCTTTTGTTAATGATGTACATATAGCCTTAATTCTATTTGTTCTGACGATTTTGACACCTCTCTACATGCTTTGTTTTGTTGTCTGTCTCCCCCTTCTAGACTGGGAGCCCGTTGTTGGGTAGGATCCATCTCTATATGTTGCCGACTTGTAGTTCCCAAGCGCTTAGTACAGTGCTCTGCACACAGTAAGCGCTCAAGAAATACGATTGAATGAATGAATGAATGAATGATATTTGTTAAGTGCTTACTATGTGCCTGGCACTCTACTAAGCACTGGGATGGGTACAGCAAATTGGGTTGGACACAGTCCCTGTCCCACGTGGGGCTCACAGTCTCGATCCCCATTTTACAGATGAGGTAACTGAGGCCCAGAGAAGTGAAGTGACTTGCCCAAGGTCACACAGCAGACAGATGGCAGAGCTGGGATGAAACCCATGACTTTCTGACTTCTAGGCCCTTGTGGCCATCATGAATTTCCAGTGACTATGCTGTGCTGGGACAATCACTCACCAGCTGAGGTGGTGATGGAAATCCTCATTCCCATTTCTTTTCTTCTCTCTACCCCAACCCCAGTATCCCTGTGGGAGCCAGCTTATGGGCCCCTATGCCTTCGATTCCCAAACAAAGCTCTACCAATTCCCTTCAATTCTGACCATCCTCACCCTTTCATTATTAATTTTACATAAGTGAATATTTCAAAATGGGTGCGCGGGGAGGGGGGATATCACAGCTTGCCGAGTTTTAAGTTTCACAGTGCCCTGAATTTAGAAATGTTTAATAATTCATTTCTGTTTAAAAATAAGTCTGCTAACTCTTGTAAATGCTTGATTGAGTAGGGGGCTTTTTAGCAAGTAAATGGAGCTCTCCTTAGAATGGGGAACGAGAGAAAATGCAGGTATGATCAGAACAGTCTACCCCCCAACCTGCTGCCTATTTGGGTAGACGGGTTTGGACCTGCTGGTCACCAGATGGATCCCGAGATCATTTCTCAAGGGAATAATTTTCCCTTTGACTTTTACTAACCTAATATAGAAGGGTTTTGGTGTGCTTACATTCATCTTAAATCTCTCCACTCCTCGAGGATGGGATCTCTCTGTTGTTTTGTCACCAGTCCAAATGGGCTCTTCTGTCTGAACATCTTAAGTGTTGCCGTCATCTTGGTCTGTTGTCGGACCACACCGATACATGCTTAATTCTCTGAGTTTAGTTTGCTGTCTGTCCATTTTCATTTCACTTTCAAAACCAGAATTATGGTTGTATTCTTGTGGTTTGCTGGCTGCGAGTGCTTTCTCTTGAACGTTATTTAGCGTGTTCTTCCAGACACTAAGATTATCCAAGCCTCCGGAGCACTTTTCCCTGTCGACGTATTTGACCAGCCACCTAAGAAAGTCGAGTTGACACATTCCTGTCCAAAGCGCTTCTCATGCCCAAACCGAATGGGCATCTTTTCCCTAGAACACCAAAATCTTCAGCCCCAGAGCAGAAGGTGAAATGAGCCTGCATCACATTTGATTCTGATGTGTGCGGGGTTACTCTACTCACATGCCAGCGACTCCCTGCACATACCTCGTATTTTTCTTGCTAAATCACAAACAGCATTTGAACTCGGGGTCACACATGAAGTCATGAGTGTAAGTTTATTTTTTTCATGTGGAGTGTTCTTTATTTACAGTCAAAATCCCTAAAGATTACACTTTAAAAAGATTTAATAGCATCAGGGTCAGATGGTTACCCTTCACCATGCCAGAGGCAAGGATGCAAAACTCAAAAATAGTAGTGGAGTTTTGGAGGGAGTCTGGGAGGAGGGTAGAGCGCCATTGTTCGGAACAACCTCACAAACAGCCAGTGCTCTGGGCCCAATCCTGTAACCCCAGGCCACCCTTTCTGTGTATGCAAGTATTATGGGATTTAGGAGGAATCTTTCAAGTTAGAGATGCACAAGAATCTCAGGAGAAACCCTTGAGATGAATTGCAATGGAAGATTATCAAGCTTTTTTTGGTTTCATGCAATATTTAGAGAAACAGGATGGCCTAGTGGAAAGAGTCCATTCCTGGGGGTCAGAGGCCCGAGGTTCTAATCTCAGTTCTGCCACCCGCCTGCTGTGTGACCTTGGTAAAGTCATTTAACTTCTGGGTTCCTCACTTTTCTCATTTGTCAAGTGGGGATTTAATACATGTTTTATTTTCCCCTTAGGTTGTGAGCCCGTGTGAAACAGGAACTGTAGCTGATCTTACTGTATTTTATCTATCTTCCCCAGCACTTAGTATAGTGCTTGGCACATAATGAATGCTTAACAAATACCGCAATTATTATTATTATTGATAGCAATGACGATATAATAATATTAATTCTTACGCTTTCTTACTCTCCTTTCTCTACTTTCTGTCCGTCTATTTTTTCCACTCTCTCATCTTTTATACCCCCCACCCCTGGTCTTTTCCACTCATCCTCACTTCCTCATTCTGTATTATTGTAGACATTCAAGCCAGGGATCAAACCTTTGCTGTGATGTGGACAAAGTGCATACTTTTGCATGTAGGATTTTTGCAAAACTAAAAATGGTGTGATTGGTAGATCACCTCAGGTGGGCAGGGAACCTCTGTTCTCTCTAATGAGCATTTTTACCATGGTGCTGCAGTTTTGCTGGTGAAAAATAAAAATGAAATGGGGGTCACAAACCCTTCCTTCGTGAAACCAAGAGCATACTGGGAATTATATTCCCACTGCCCTAAGTGTTGGCAGTTACCCTACCATTGGTCTTCTTTAAATCACCACCAGTGCATTTTCCAGGTCGAAAATGGACTCACCTTCAAGCAGCCCATGGAAGCTTTAGAGAACCCATACTTTCATCACACCTCAATCCAAGCTCTGTGCAGATGATTAGTTGTGTTATGAGGAAAGTTGGGTGCTTCCACTGTCTGCATCTGATTTTCACTTCTAATTATCTCCACATAAATCTTCAGTTTTGAATTCTGAATTGAATACACATGAGCAGCGCCTTGCATGTAGAAGATCTGGGACAGAAATCACATGACATTTGCATACCATAATTATTCTCTGAATCCTGCCCAACGGCTTTGTTTGGGAATTCTAGAAAACCTGCCTGAAGTGGTAGTGCGTGCCCAGGTTTTTATTTTTTTCCTCATTTGCCTCCAAATTCTCCCACATGAAACAACCTTTCTTTGCTACTCCTCAGGACTCTGTCACCAATTCTGTCCCTCCCTTAATTTCAACATTGCCTTCTGACTTCCCTAGGTCAAGAACCTTGGAAATATCCATGTCTTATAGACTGTTTAGACTGAACAATCCTATTACCCTTTAAGAGGGAGTAACAGAGTTATCTGGATCAAGGAAGGGGCTGGAGGAAGACATTCCATTATAGATATGAGCTCCAATCTGTCTACAAGTATTTATCACTCACCCACATGATGCATCCCTTATTAGAAAAGGGATTTTCAGGGCCAGGTTATCCATGAAGGTGATTGGGCTGGAATTCTGGTCCTTGAATTCTCACAGCCTCCTGGAGAATCCGTTCTGATTTACACAACCTACAATTTAAGCACTTATTCATCCACCTGTCAATCTTTCCATTCTTTTTCCTCCTAACTGGAAATAATTGGAGGTCAATCTCCCCCCTTAGATTCTAGAGGTCAGAGATCTTGACTCCTACTTTTAAACCCTTCTAAACTTGAGAAGAAGCATTGCTGAGTGGAAAGAGCCCAGGCTTAGGAGCCAGAGGTCATGGGTGCTAATCCCAGCTCCGCCACTTGGCAGCTTTGTGACTTTGGGCAAGCCACTTAATTTCTCTGTGCCTCAGTTACCGCATCTGTAAAATGGGGATTTAGACTGTGAGCCCCATGTGGGACAACCTGATTACCTTGTATCTATCCCAGAGCTTAGAACAGTACTTGACACATAGTACACACTTAACAAATACCATTATTATTATTTCAAGTGCTTAATCCAGTAGTCTGCACATGGAAGATGCTTAATAACTACTATTGGTTAATCAGTAATAATAATAATAATGATAATTGTGGTATCTGTTAAATGCCACAGTACTTTTAGCACTTAGAACAGTGCTTTGCCCTTAGTAAGTGCTTAACAAATACCATCATTATTCTGTGCCAAGCACTGTATTAAGCACTGGGGTAGATACAGCATCATCAGGTCCCAGATGGGGCTCACGGTCCAAGTAGGTGGGAGAACAGGTATTGAATCCCCATTTTGCAGATGAGGGAACTGAGGCACAGAGAACTGAAGTGACTTGCCCGAGGTCATATAGCAGGGCCTCTGACTCCCACGCAGCTCTAACCACTTTTCCACGCCACTCGATTGTTGGAGTCCATCAATTGTCAGGTGCTTGCACATCAGTAGATTCAACAGGACTCTTCCTCTTTTCACCCCTTTTTTAGTGGTATTTGTTAAGCATTTACTGTGTGTCACTGTTCTAAGTGCTGGGGTAGATAGGGTAGATAGAAGCTGATCAGGTTAGACACAGTCTGTATCCTACTTAGAGCTCACAGTCTTAATCCCCATTTTGCAGATGAGGTAACTGAGGCCTAGAGAAGTGAAGTGACTTGCCCAAAGGCTAAAGGCCACACAACAGATAAGCAGTGGAGCCGGGATCAGAACCGAGGTCCTTCTGACTCCCAAGCCTGTGCTCTATCCATTAGGCCACGCTGCTTCTCTGCTTCCCTTATGTTGAAGCCGCTGTTCGGTGATGAAAATAATCCTGGCAGGGCTGGGGTGGACATATGTGGGTGGGCTTTGGTGGGCCTGTACCTTCCCATAGGGCAGGAGAGAGCAAACCTGGGCCTGGGTAGTTGATAGCTGCTCACCTGTAGTTTCTCCCCCGACCCACCTCCCTTCCGCAGCTTTAATTTAGCCCTAGATCAGAAACAGATATGGTCCCTTCATTCCAGGTGGTTTCCATCCAATGGATTAAATTCCTACAAACACAATGACGTTAAATCCAACAGACACCCAGAGAATGGAACTGCCCACCTGGCCTTACCCAGTGATTAGGCAGCTCTGGAATTGGATAATAATAAAGATGATGGTATTTATTAAGTGCTTACTATGAGCAGAGCACTGTTCTAAGCACTGGGGGGATACAAGGTGATCAGGTTGTCCCGCATGGGGCTCACAGTCTTAATCCCCATTTTACAGATGAGGTCACTGAGGCTTAGAAAAGTGAAGTGACTTGCCCAAGGTCACACAGCATACTTGTGGCAGAGTCGGGATTCGAACCTATGACTTCCGACTCCAAAGCTCGTGCTCTTTCCACCGAGCCACGCTGCTTCTCTAGCCGCGCTGCTTCTCTAATTGGATACGTTACCTTTGCTAATACTACTACTACCGCTGCTAATATCATAATGAAAGTTAAGTGCTTACTATACGCCAAACGCTGTACAAGGTGCTGGAGTGCTACAACTTAAGTTGGATAAAAGTTCCTGTCTCACAGTCTAAGTAGAAGGGAGGAGGCTTTAATCTTCATTTCGCGGTTAAGGAAACTGAAGCATATATATATGTATGTATGTTTGTACATTTTTTTTACTCTATTTATTTATTTAATTTATTTGTACATATCTATTCTATTTATTTTATTTTGTTAGTATGTTTGGTTTTGTTCTCTGTCTCCCCCTTTTAGACTGTGAGCCCACTGTTGGGTAGGGACTGTCTCTATATGTTGCCAATTTGTACTTCCCAAGTGCTTAGTACAGTGCTCTGCACATAGTAAGCACTCAATAAATATGATTGATGATGATGATGATGATGAAGCACCGGGAAGTGAAGGGACTTGTCCAAAGTCACACAGCAGGCAAGTAACAGAGCCCAGATTAGAACATGTCCCAGGCCTATGCTCTTCTCACTAGGCCACGCTGTTTTCCATTCTCTTTGTGAAGGTGTGTGGGCAGGGGATCGATCACACAAGGGAGCCTCTCGAAACAGAGAAGTCATAGTGGAAATTCCCCGGCACTTACATCTGAAAGGGAATAAATTCAGGACAGTTAAGCAGGCTCAGAAATTAGCGTTGCCTTAGGGTAGCTTTAATTTACAGGCTAAGCTAGCCCTCTGATCCTATATAGTGAACCACAGATACCTAGCCTATACCAGTGATGCCAAATGAACTCTTAGGCTATTAGAAAGGGTTCCTTCGCAATCCACCATCACAGTTACACTCTATCCTTGATCTGCACATGGAACTCGATGGGGGTTCTCAGTGATGGCTAGAGGGTAGGACAGAGCTCTTAATGATCACTTATTCTGTAAACAGTGAAGCATTAATCTGGCCATCCACATAGTCTTAACTAACCGCTGAAATACAGTGGGAATAGGTTTATAATGCAAATAATTATTTGCTCCCCATGTGTGCCATAAAAATAAAGGTTTAATTTGGAATTTCTACCCTACACAAGGGAGACAAATGTGCAGCCATTACCATATACAATGGATGATGAGAGGGCAAGACCGCCCTTCCTGCATAAACCCCCTTCTTAATAATAATTGTGGTATTTGTTAAGAGCACATTGTGTTCCTAGGACTGTAGTAGATGCAAGATCTGCTGTTCTGGTATGGCCTGTACTGTACTGTATGGCCACCTGTGCTTCTGACCCCATTCCCTCTCATTTTATGAAATCTCTCGCTCTGTCCCTTCTCCCCTCCTTAACTTCCATCTTCAACTGCTCACTCTCCACTGGTTCCTTCCCCTCTGCCTTCAAACATGCCCACATCTCTCCCATCCTAAAAAATCCCTCTCTTGACCCCATCTCACCTTCTAGTTATCGCCCTATCTCCCTCCTACCATTCCTTTCCAAACTCCTTGAACCGGTCGTCTACACACACTGCCTCGAATTCCTCAACGACAACTCTCTCCTCGACCCCCTCCAATCTGGCTTCCGTCCCCTACATTCCACCAAAACTGCCCTCTCAAAGGTCACCAATGACCTCCTGCTTGTCAAATCCAACGGCTCCTACTCTATCCTAATCCTCCTCGACCTCTCAGCTGCCTTTGACACTGTGGACCACCCCCTTCTCCTCAACACACTATCCAATCTTGGCTTCACAGACTCTGTCCCCTCCTGGTTCTCCTCTTATCTCTCTGGCCATTCATTCTCAGTGTCTGTTGCAGGCTCCTCTTCCCCCTCCCATCCCCTTATTGTAGGGGTTCCTCAAGGGTCACTTCTCAGTGCCCTTCTGTTCTCTATCTACACTCACTCCCTTGGTGAACTCATTCGCTCCCATAGCTTCAACTATCATCTCTACACTGATGACACCCAAATCTACATCTCTGCCCCTGCTCTCTCTCCCTCCCTCCAGGCTCGTATCTCCTCCTGCGTTCAGGACATCTCCATCTGGATAATAATAATAATAATAATGATTATGGCGTTTGTTAAGCGCTTACTATGTGCAAAGCACTGTTCTAAGTGCTGGGGAGGTTACAAGGTAATCGGAATGTCTGCCCGCCATCTAAAACTCAACATGTCCAAGACTGAACTCCTTATCTTCCCTCCCAAACCCTGCCCTCTCCCTTACTTTCCCATCACTGTTGACGGCACTACCATCCTTCCCGTCTCACAAGCCCGCAACCTTGGTGTCATCCTCGACTCTGCTCTCTCGTTCACCCCTCACATCCAATCCATCACCAAATCCTGCTGGTCTCACCTCTGCAACATCACCAAGATCCGCCCTTTCCTCTCCATCAAAACCGCTACCCTGTTCGTTCAATCTCTCATCCTATCCCGACTGGATTATGGCATCAGCCCCCTCTCTGATCTCCCATCCTCCTGTCTCTCCCCACTTCAATCCATACTCACGCCGCTGCCCGGATCGTCTTTGTGCAGAAACACTCTGGGCATGTTACTCCCCTCCTCAAAAATCTCCAGTGGCTACCAATCAACCTACGCATCAGGCAAAAACTCCTCACCCTTGACTTCAATACTCTCCATCACCTCGCCCCCTCCTACCTCACCTCCCTTCTCTCCTTCTACAGCCCAGCCTGCACCCTCCGCTCCTCTGCCGCTAATCTCCTCACTGTGCCTTGTTCTCTCCTGTCCCACCGTTGACCCCCAGCCCATGTCCTCCCTCTGGCCTGGAATGCCCTCCCTCTGGCACATCCACCAAACTAGCTCTCTTCCTCCCTTCAAAGCCCTACTGAGAGCTCACTTCCCCCAGGAGGCCTTCCCAGACTGATCCCCCTCCTTCCTCTCCCCCTCCTCCCCCTCCCCATCCCCCCATCTTACCTCCTTCACTCCCCACAGCACCTGTATATATGTTTGTACATATTTATTACTCTATGTATTTATTTTACTTGTACATATTTATTCTATTTATTTTATTTGGTTTATATGTTTTATTTTGTTGTCTGTCTCCCCATTCTAGACTGTGAGCTCTCTGTTGGGTAGGGACCGTCTCTATATGTTGCAAACTTGTACTTCCCAAGCACTTAGTACAGTGCTCTGCACACAGTAAGTGCTCAATAAATACGATTGAATGAATGAATGAATGAAAGATAATCAAGTTGGACATAGTCCCATTCTCACACTGGGCACACAGTTGGAGAGACAAAGAGGGAGAACAGGTATTTCATTCTCTTTTTACAGATGAGGAAACGGACGCACAGAGCAGTTAAGTGACTTGCCCAATATCACACAGCAGGCAAGGGATAGAGGCGGGACTAGAACTCAGGTCCTTTCACTCCCAGGTGCATGCTCTTTCCACTAGGATGTTTCTCATCTTCTTTTAGGCAGGTATTTCAGGAAAGTCTTATTTTGGATTTTGTCATTACATTGGAATGCATCTCATCCTGGATAGCACAGTATCAAAGGAGTAACTGTGGGGTTGACTCCAGCTAGTTTGCTGGGCGGGCTACATTTTAGAGATCAGTCGATAGAGATCCATTTCTCAGACCATGGCAGAAGAGATACAATATAGGGAATTGGAGATAAGGAGCTGAGTGACTGTACCCATGTAGTTAGTAGCTAGGGCTCAGTTTAAGCATTCTCCATGTTTGGCAAAGCAACCTCGCTGTCCAAAGGGTAGGATCTGAATGTCTCTTCATTTTAACCACAGACACCTGTTCTAAACCATGCCTGGGAACATGTGCCTAACTTCAAAAGATCAGAACAAAGTCTTTATGGAGCAAAGGTCAGAAAGGATTGAAACAATCAGCTTATATGGAATATTTTTCCTTCATAGGAATGCGGTTTTGCTTGCAGAAAACATATCCTTTGTATAGAGGACAAGCATAATCCTATGCCAACTTTGCCCTTAGAGTAAAAATATGCTTAATAGGAATTTCAGGGGGGAAAAAAATCTATTTAAAGTCCGTTCAACAGAATATCTACTTATAAATGGAAACTGTAAGTGAATAATGTTAATGGAGTTCTGTTTTGTAAAGTGCATAGGACAACTAATATAATCAAGCTACCATAAAAGTGGTGATTAAATTACATTTAAGAGAGGACCTAATTTATGACCTTTAAAGAGTAGTTTTCAGAGCTGTCTACTTGATGGCCATTGGAAGCCCAGGTTTTTTGTTCATTCAGAAGTTTTATCAGCCACATCGCACATACTGCATTACAACATTTAAGCTACTATTTGTTCATAAGGTCATGTCAATATTTCCATAAAAACAGATATTTTCATGTATATTTATTTGTCTAGGAGAACATTTTGCTCCAGGGTGTAACTTAGTTTACGGGGTCACCACTTGGGAGAGATACTTTCTCTACCAAATTTCTGAAGAGATCAAAATTGATTTGGATATTATTGAACCACCCTAGTTCATTTTTAAAAAGAAAATATAAATGTAGCAGGCTAGTCCAAAGCATCTCAAAAGGATAGGTTTACACTGTTGGTATATTTTTTACTTCGACAAATGTTTCTCTCTTTTGGCTATATGTTGCAACCACTGAGTTATTTTTGGAGGATTTTATTTATCTCACTGAATTTTAGAGTACCTATGAACTGTGGACTCTTAGAGGGCTGAACTGTTAAATTTTAGTGAACTGAAAGTGTATATATGTATTTGTGGACATTTAAAATAAGCATTTTTTTAAAAAAAGTGTTGGTTTGTGAAACAAATAAAACTGAAAGCTGAAACTCACCGTGCTGGAGTGTAAACTCCTTGAAGGCAGAGATTATGCCAATTTACTCTAGCATACTCTCCCAAGTGCTTAGTAAAGTCCTCTGCACAGACTGAATGCAAAATAAGTACTAATAATGGATTGATATAGTGAGATATCAACCAGCTCTGCTCATTTAGTGGTTGCCCCTTTAAAATGTAGATGGTAATGATATTCCATATTAGTTCCACATGGGAAGCTGTCCCATTATTTCAATCAATCAACATATACGTACATATACATATACAACATACATATAGAACATATACATATAATCAACATATTGATTGAGTACTTACTTTTTGCAGAACACTATGCTAACTGCTTGAGAGAGTACAATACAGTTGGTAGACATGATCCCTGCTCTCAAGGAGCTTATAGTCTAACAGCATGAGGGATCTATCCCTATGGAACATCTGAGAAAAAAAATCTGTACCATTTGCCTCCTAGAATCCATCATGGTCACTGCTCTATTGGTAATAGTCTTAAAAGACTGTTCTCTGGAAGAAGAGAAAAAAAAGCAACATAATTGTTGGGTGACAATAGTGTTCATTTTCTCTTTGCTGTCCACACTGTGAGAGGATTCCTTTGCAGAATCCTCCTGTACCCCATGACTTTTGACATCATCCCCAACACACATACACACACCACACAAACACACACACACACACACATGCATGATGTAATGGATAGAGTACGGGCCTGATTGCGGTGTGATTGCTGTGCAGCGTGGCTCAGTGGAAAGAGCCCAGGCTTTGGAGTCAGTGGTTGTGGGTTCAAATTCCGGCTCCACCAATTGTCAAGCTGTGTGACTTTGGGTAAGTCACTTAACTTCTCTGCACCTCAGTTACCTCATCTGTAAAATGGAGATTGACTGTGAGCCCCCTGTGGGACAATCTGATCACTTTGTAACCTCCCCAGTGCTTAGAATAGTGCTTCGCACATAGTACATACTTAATAAATGTCATTATTATTATTATTATTATTATTATTATTATTATCTGTAAAATGGGGATTGAGACTGTGAGCCCCATGGGGGACAGGGATTGCGCCCAATCTGATTTGCTTGTATCTATCCCAGTGCTTAGAAAAATGTCTGGCACATAGTAAGTGCTTAACAGATACCTTTATTATTATTACTATTATTATAAACACACACGTGAATACTTCATCCAGGACCTATGCAGTTTTTTTGTATATAGCTATATAGCTATGGCTATATAGCTACACACACACACACACACACACACACACACACACACACATGCATGAACACACACATACATATATGTGTGTATATATATATATATATATATATATATAAACATATATATTTATGTATATATAAACTGCTTAGGTCCTGGATGAAATAGCCTCATAAAAATTCTTGGTGGGTTAAGCTCCACCCATTCTTACAATGATCAGATGTAAAATCTGGACACAAGCTGTTAATTGTACGGTAAATAAAACAATATTGTTTGCCGTATGACGGATTACCATTTGTTATTAAAGAATTCCCAGAGACCACAAATCATTGATTTCATCTGTACTGGTTATAATAAACCTTATCTTCAAACTGATAAAAAGCACGAATTGAGTAACAACTGTTGCCGTCGTTGTAAGTTGAGGAAAAAGGCAAAACCAAACTCAGTGAGTACCTCAACCGCACTAGAATTACCAGCTGAGTTCACAAACATCTACAGTGTGTTGTAAAGTGGCAGTAACATCTCTTACTTTGGGGAGAAAATGGGGATTGAACTGAGTTTGGAATATTGACCTTATTCAGTCATTGGCTTGGTATTCCTCATTCCTAACGTGAAAGCTTAGGAAACATGAGGAAACTTAGCCAGCTTAATGTCTCACGAGTTCTTAGAACAGAGTGGTGCTTTCAAGTGGTTAAATAAGATGATACCCATATGGGATAATTAAGTAGAGAATTCACACCCATCCATGCCCTTTCTGGCTACATGCTAGAAGCAATTGCTGTCTGTGAGTGCCTCTGAGGCATGTAGGATGATGTGTGGAACTTAAAGCTTTCTCGCCTTTACGTCCGTAAGTCACAGTATTAATAATCCTCTCCTGTAGTTTAAGTGCATTTGCTCTCTCTGACTTTTCCGAAGTGATTTTTTTCATTTGCTTTTTGATCAGCAGCCCAAGTACAACATCAAAGTTCTGCAAAGTTGCATGTACGTTGCCTAGAACTAATTAACCTATGCCAGTGGACAAATTAACTCTCTGTAGATCAGTGAGAATATGGAGTATCGTAGATGGTATAATAATTCAAGGGGAGCCCAAAGAATAGAAAGGATGTGGGTTTCTTCACAAGGAAATCAGTCTCCTAGTAAGTAGGGCATACCAAGCAAATTGAAGCAACCAGAAAAGAATTCATGAGTTTACATTTATCTGGAAAGGATTATTTGGTGTCATTATTATTATTACCGTTAATGATAATATTATTACATTTGTTCTGTCTGGTTGTCCTCTGCTTCATTTCACTGAAGAAGAACAGTATTGGTTTTCCCATTTTTAGATGCGGAAACAGAGCTGGCAAGAGATTGAGGTACTGTCCCAGGTCGGAGATAGTGATTGTTTTAAACTAAATTTCAGAGGTTAGTCTCCTAAATCCTTTCACAGAATTCAAAGCCTCCTTCAGTGGTCTAAGATTTTCTGGGAAAAAAATAAAAGAAACATGATTGATGGGCATTTACTGAGATTGAACTCCAGAACATGATGTCCCAGTGGTTAAATTTGGCTTCACCTGTGGATTACAAACTGGAATTAGAGTTTACAGCTTTTGGGTTGTCAGTGTTTTATTTATTCAGCTTAAGTATGTGAGAATTGGAATTTCCTACATATAACACTTCCTTCCCTACCTACTTAGCCAAATTTTATCCAGCTCCCCAGTGGATCTTTACTTCTCTTGTCCCAACTGTAATGTTCTCTTTGCTAGCGTCTCTTTGAGATGAAGTCCAGGGAATCATTTCTACACTCCCTGAACTAGTCTAAAGGTGTCAGAAGCTTGGGTCACAGCTACACACCTAAGAAGTGGGGTAATAGTCGTTCAAACCCTGTTTTTCCCGCCAGTGTGTGATGTCGATAATGGGGAAGATGAAATCATAGAGTGTTCTAGTAGTGACCACCAAAGTCCATTGATCAGGCAGTAGTAATGATTGTTTGCTGAGCACCACACTAAGTTCTTGGGAGAGTACAGCTGGAGGTAAAAGTTTGTTGTGGGCAGGGAATATGTCTGTAAAATTGTTATATTGTAGTCTTCCAAGTACCTAGTGCTCTGCACACAATAAGTACTCAATAAATGTGACTGACTGACTAAAAGATATGGTCCTTGCCCTTAAAGAGTATATAGTCTAATTATGGAGGTAGACAGACATAAAGTATTTACTATTAGTAAAAAAAGGAGGAAAAATAAAGATGCAACTGATAATAATAAGAAAAAGAAAAAAATGAGAAACAAAACATAAGTAGAATATGTAGCTCAGTATATGCATAAGTGCCCATGTTGTTTTGGGGATGCCTTAACCTAGGGTAGTAAGATTTAATTGAGGTTTGTGAAGGAAGGAGGATTTCAGAGGGTACTGAAGCAGAGGAGAGTTGGCATCTGGTGGACTTGAGAAGCAAGATGGCCCAGTGCAAGAGCACAGGCTCGGGAGTCAGAGGATGGGGAGTCTAATCCTGGCTCCGCCCCTTGTCTGCTGTGTGACCCTGGGCAAGTCACTTCCTTCTCTTTGCCCCAGTTACCTCATCTGTAAAATGGGGATTAAAACTGTGAGCCCCGTGTGGGACAAGAACTGTGTACAATCTGATTACCTTATATCTACTCTAGTGCTTAGAACAGTGCTTGGCACATAGTAAGCGCTTAGCAAATACCGTAATTATTATTGATGGGAAGAGAGTTCCAGGAGTTCCCCTCTAGGCTGTGACCTTGCTGTGGGCAGGGAATGTGTCTGTTATATTGTTAGTAGAGCACTTGGTAGAGTGCCCTGCAAATAGTAAGTACTCAATTAATATGATTGACTCCAAGACAAGCAGCAAGGCTCAGTGGAAAGAGCACTGGCTTGGGAGTCAGAGGTCATAGGTTCTAATCCCGGCTCTGCCACTTATCAGCTGTGTGACTTTAGGCAAGTCACGTAACTTCTCTGTGCCTCAGTTACCTCATCTGGAAAATGGGAATTAAGACCGTTAGCACCCATTAAGACTCTCCCCCTTCTAGACTGTGAGCCCGCTGTTGGGTAGGGACCGTTTCTATATGTTGCCAACTTGTACTTCCCAAGCGCTTAGTACAGTGCTCTGCACACAGTAAGTGCTCAATAAATATGATTGAATGAATGAATGAATGAATGTGGGACAACCTGATTACCTTGTATCTCCCCCAGCGCTTAGAACAGTGCTTGGCACATAGTAAGCACTTAAATACCCAAAATTATTATTATTAATTATTATTATAGTAAGTGCTCAATAAATGCGGTTGATCAATTCATTGATTGAAGAGGGGGGAGAGTGTGAACAAAGGGTCAGAGGCAGGAGAGGTATAAGTGAAGTACAGAGATAAGTTAAACTTGCCGGAGGAGAAGAACACAACTATGGGGTAAGAAAGTGATGACTAGGAGAAAGCTTGGTAGGCCTTAATCAATAAGGTAGTCCTTGTGGAACTTGAATTGTGATCTTAGTGAGACAGTGCTTTAGCGATTTTTAAGAGAAAATAATTTATGTTGATCTTTAAGTTGTGGTGCTGGGCCTTGGACATAATGGAATAGGTAGCCATGGTCTTTGAGTGGCCTCTCCTAAATGAGGATTCATAGAAAAGTTTTGAAGATGGAAGCAGAGCTAAGCAAGGAGTGAAATCCAAGTGCCATCTGCACCTGTTGACTCAGGTCAAAGGGACATGCTCAAGCCAAATTTATTGCTGTAAATTTCAGAGTACAACATACTCCCCTTAGTGCTGTTTTAATGCAGTTTTTGATAATTATAAATAAAGCATTATTTGAAACTTGGAGCTCATCAGAGAATGCAGAGCTGCTGAATGAGTTGCTTCCCAAATAGTTCCTCTGAAACTTTATTAGCAATAACAGCAAGAAAAGAATACAGCCTGACCGCTAGATTTATTCCCGTCACTGGATTCTGAGTTGTGAAACTTTATTGATAACTGGGTTTTATTTATCTCCAACCTAGGTCTAGGTCTTGGGTTTTTGGCAAACGAAGGAACTTCTTTTCTAGAAGTATTACATGATTGGGTACTAGAAATGAAAGGAATACAGGGTGCCATATTGTTTCATTGCAACTGTTCTGATCCTCTTTGCTCTACTACTTACTGTATCTAAGTGCCTGAATGGAGTATCCAGTGTTGGAATCTGACTTGATTGGAGTCAGATTCGCAAGCTGATTCGCAATTATTCACATGAATGATTAAAAGGGGTGTAAGAGATACTCTCCTAGACTGTGAGCCCATTGTTGGGTAGGGACCGTCTCTATATGTTGCCGATTTGTACTTCTCAAGTGCTTAGTACAGTGCTCTGCACACAGTAAGCACTCAATAAATACAATTAATGAATGAATGAATGAATGAATACAAAAAAAATGTGAGGCCATCAGGAA
Organism: Tachyglossus aculeatus; assembly: GCF_015852505.1. Lineage (NCBI taxonomy): Eukaryota > Metazoa > Chordata > Mammalia > Monotremata > Tachyglossidae > Tachyglossus > Tachyglossus aculeatus. The sequence goes on along the minus strand of NC_052076.1, from coordinate 62,951,315 downwards.
AAAAAAGGCCCTACCCAGAAGATGTGGGAGTTGTCTGTAAGTAAATAGAGCATAGAGAAAATCACGATCAAGTCCTCTGGATGTCAGATCATAGGGACTCACCAAAGATCTGGCAACTGGTGAGGGTTTAGTGCACTGTTAAAGATAATACAGTGAGTACCAGGCTTATAAATAATGCTATATCGCACAGGTCAGTTATCTGGAGTCTGCCTTGGCTCTAGTTGAGCCGTTGACAACTGATCAGGTTCACCTTGCTGTCCAGTGGGGAGGAAGAGTTGGACATGCCAGTTGTTTTGCATGCATCTCTCTACGCATTTTTTTCTTTTTATGGTATTTGTGAAGCACTTACTGTGTGCCAGGCACTGTACTAAGAGCTGGGGTAGATACACGATAACCAGCTTGGACACAGTCCATGTCCCACTTGGGGCTCACAGTCTTATTCTCCATTGTGCAGATGAGGGAACTGAAGCACAGATAAGTTAAGCAACTTGCCCAAGATCACACAGCAGACAAATTATGGAACCAGGATTAGAACCCAGGTCCTTTGATTCTCAGACCCGTGCTCTATCCACTAGACCATGCTGCTTCCTTTCCCATGGCCACATGTAAGTTTCAGTGCATGGCCCCAATGCCATCTGGGCTTGCCTAGTCCAAACTGAAAGTGTAAGAAGATATGAAATGAGTCCTCGTTCTTAAACCAATGAATCAATCAGTAGTATTGTGTGCCTACTGGGCGCAGAGCATTGTACTAAAAGTCTGGGCAAGTACAATGCTTTAGTGTTGGCAGATACTATCGCTTCCCTGAAGATGCTCACACTCTTATGGAGCTCAGGACTCTGCAATCTATTTTTAGGGGAAAATCTAGTGACTGTATCCCACAGTTCCTAGCCAGCTCTCATTATCATTTGAACTAACAAATTTGGATGAGGATGACGATGAATGAGTTTTGTATATACTAATAACCTCTACCAAACGGAGTCTTTGATTTGGTGGCCATGTCTAGCAAAGCCTTTCTGAGTATTCATTTGCTGGACTTAAGATACATCCTCATTATAATGGAGATTAGCAGTATGTGAGAAATAAACAATGTTTGGCTCCTACTGAAAAGACCAAACAGCGTATCCAACATATTTATGAACAGGATACACAAAACGCTCTGTGTCATATTTTCCCCCTTTCTCATATCCTATTCCTGACAATTGTCATCACAAATTACTCCCATCCCAGAAGTATGTGTTACAAGAAAGGAGACCAATGCCGAGCCATATTTTTCTCTAGCGTTACAATGGCAGTTTGTGTTTATATGGCTTTTAGGGTATTGTCATTTGTAGTGAGGGCTGCAATTCTTATTGTAGCCCAAGTTCCTACAATGTTCAGTAACCTTATGTTCCCTATGAATAGAGTAAGACCCTAAATGCCACCTTACCCCTTGTTGTGCTTATCATGGCTACTTTCGTGCAACTGCATCCTCATAATAATCATCATAATAATTGTGGTGATTATTAAGTAATGATAATAATAATGATGGCATGTATGTGAGAAGCACTGATCTAAGCGCTGGGTAGGTTACAAGGTGATCAGGTTGTCCTATGGGGGGCTCACAGTCCTGATCCCCATTTTACAGATGAGGGAACTGAGGCCCAGAGAAGTTAAGTGACTTGCCCAAAGTCACACCACTGACAAGTGGTGGAGCCGGGATTTGAACTCATGACCTCTGACTCCAAAGCCTGTGCTCTTTCCACTGAGCCACGCTATGTGCGAAGCATTGGGGTAACCACAGGATGATCAGGTCAGGCACTGTTCTTGTCCCACATGGGACTCACAATCCAAGCAGGAGGGAGAACAGGTATCTACAAATGAGGAAACTGAGGCTCAGAGAAATAAGTGACTTGTACAAAGTCACACAGCAGGCAAGAGGCTGAGCCGGGTTTAGAACCCTGG
>NC_052076.1:62936874-62944374 GCF_015852505.1 Tachyglossus aculeatus | reverse complement strand
TTCTCAAATGAGAGTCTTTGTCATTGTACTTTACAGATGTATCAGAAGGTGGATCTAAAAACAGGAAATGCCTCCCCCCACTCAGTCCCAAACCAGAGACCAGTCCGTACATTCCACAGTAACCAAAATGAGTTGCTTTACCATAAAGGAATGCCAATAGGTCAGTGCTACTTATTGAGCACTTACTGTGTGCAGAACTCTGTACAGAGCACTTCGGAGAGCACGGTACATTTGGTTAACATGATCCCTGCCCTCATGGAGTTTACTGATGAGACGAAGAATCTTGCTAACGTTCCTTTGGAATTATTTGAGGATTTGATTGAAAGTAATTAAAAAGATCTAAAGAGATAAAATAATTTTAAAAGATTTAAAGATTTTGGGAAGCAGCATGGCCTAGTGGATAGAGCACAGGCCAGAGAGTCAGAAAGACCTAAGCTTTGATCCCGGCACTGCCACATTCATTCAATCGTATTTATTGAGCTCTTACTGTGTGCAGAGCACTGTACTAAGTGCTTGGGAAGTACAAGTCAGCAACATATAGAGACAGTCCCTACCTAACAATGGGCTCACGTGTTTGCTGTGTGCCCTTGGGCAAGTCACTTAACTCCTCCGTGCCTGATACCTCATCTGGAAAATGGGAATTAAAACTGTGAGCCCCATGAGGAATGTACTGTGTCCAACCTGATTATCTTGCATCTACCCCAGAGCTTAGCACAGTGCCTGGTATATACTAAGTGCTTAACAAATACCAATTTTTTTTAAAAAAGTACTCTTTTCAAGAACCTGGTTTAAAGAGGGCCACTGAGAACAAGGAAAAGCCTCTGATAGAAATTCTTCTGGAAACAAGGCTTCAAGTCAACGGATCCAGGGAATTGTAAATAGTGTGGGCCTCTTACCCACATCTAATGCCAAAGAGAGTCAAGGTTGACTATTTTAGGGCCACATGTGTTTATGCTTATAAAATACACCTCTGCATGTGTGCTTGTATATTTGTGGTGAAGGAACACCCTTGGATTCCTGGTATAGGTTTGCATCAGTTGGTGTTTTCATTATAAACCTTAATTTCAAAAGTTTACAAGCTCCTCCACCACAAAAATGATAGTGGGCTCTAGCCTGGTCAGGAGGATCTGACTCGGGAAAGCACGCTTTTCCCCATAAAAAAGGGGTTGGTACATTTCTATAGGGAGAGGTCCAAATTCTCATTCCACGTGACTTCTAAAAACGGGACTTTATCACAGCTGTGTGGATGACAGGTCCCTCTTAAATGGGTGAAAGAGACGGCATGTTTTGTTTTGGAAAGTTACCACGGGACTCATCTAACAACTAGTTTGCTTAAAGCGGACAACTTGGGGCTTGAATTCCTTAATGAATTCAATGACGCTCACATTCTGCACTCCAACTTCCTGAACTTAAATCGGCTTCTTTTAGAAAGCAGAAATAGCATCTGCAGGGGGCCACCATTTGTATCGACCGTGGTTAGAAAGCCAAATGTGGTAAACTCTCTTCTTTTTTGGTTTGCTATGTCTAGACATAGTTTGTTGGTCAATATTTGAGAGAATTGTGTTTAGCACTGGGGCCAAAAATTAGTCTAGGACTTTTGAAAGTTACTATCTCGAGCTAAAATCTCCCAACAGATTTGCACTCCCCTCCCTCTGTGTCTCCTGTAGACCTTGTCCTTCCGTGGATAAGCATGGTTAATCATTTCTGGTTACACTCTCCTTGCAGATGATACCTAATCTATTTTAGACTGCCACCCCAATTATTTAGACGTGTGGGCGATTAAGGTGACTTCAGTAACACCACTAAAATGTAGCATTCGTAAATAGCATCTACGCTAGAAAATGTGGTTATTTCCAGATGAATTTGCCCCCCAGAGATGTCCATTTCAGTCATGACTATAAGCAGGATAATCCTGATACTCAGTAGCAACTGACTGTTGGTGGAAGGTTGGTGTACATTCAACCTTCTATTGCACCAGTTATCCTGCCTCAGCCCATTACAGAAATGTGGACATTACCATGTTACCTCATTTTTATATTATTATATTTCTCCCCCTCTAGACTGTAAGCTCGCTGTGGGCAGGGAACACATTTGACTACTCTGTTATGTTGTTATATTGTAATAATAGTAATAATAATAATAATAATGGCATTTATTAAGCGCTTACTATGTGCAACAGACTGTTCTAAGCACTGGGGAAGCTACAAGGTGATCAGGTTGTCCCATGGGAGGCTCACAGTCTTAATCCCCATTTTTCAGATGAGGGAACCGAGGCACAGAGAAGTGAAGTGACTTGCCCAAGTCACAAAGCTTTGGAGCCAGTGGTCATGGGTTCAAATTCCGGCTCCGCCAATTGTCAGCTGTGTGACTTGGGCAAGTCACTTCACTTCTCTATGCCTCAGTTCCCTCATCTGTAAAATGGGGATTAAGTCTGTGAGCCCCCCACGGGACAACCTAATCACCTTGTATCCCCCCAGCACTTAGAACAGTGCTTTGCACGTAGTAAGCACTTAAAAAATGCCATCATCATTATTATTATTATTATTTCCACTGAGCCATGGCGCTTCTCTAATAATGGTGGTAATAGTTAAGCACTTACTGTATGTCAGGCACTATACTAAGCACTGGGATCGATACAAGCAAATTGGGTTGGTCAGAGTCCCTGTCCCACTTAATTCCCATTTGACAGGTGAGGTAACTGAGGCCCGGAGATGTGAAGTGACTTGCCCAAGGTCACACAGCAGAGCCAGGATTAGAACCCAGGTCCTTCTGACTCCAAGGCCCGTGCTCTATCGACTAGGTCATGCTGCTTCTCATCTACATGTTGCTGACTTGTACTTCCCAAGCGCTTAGTACAGTGCTCTTCACACAATAAATATGCTTAATAAATACAATTGAATGAATTGTATACCAAGTGCTTAGCAGAGTGGTCTGCAAACAGTAAGTGCTCAATAAATGCAGTTGATTGATTGATTGATTGATTCACTGGAGCCCGTTGTGGGCAGGGATTGTCTCTGTTGCTGAATTGTACTTCCCAAGCGCTTAGTACGGTGCTCTTCACACAATAAATACGCTTAATAAATGCGATTGAATGAATTATATGCCAAGTGCTTAGCAGAGTGGTCTGCAAACAGTAAGTGCTCAATAAATGCAGTTGATTGATTGATTGATTGATTCACTGGAGCCCGTTGTGGGCAGAGATTGTCTCTGTTGCTGAATTGTACTTCCAAGCACTTAGTACAGTGCTCTTCACACAGTAAGTGCTGAATAAATATGAATGAATGAATGAATATCTGGCTTTCCAGGTAGCGTTTCTAGCTATTTTAGGTCTCTTCCCTAATCGGCCGTGGTTAGGGAACCCCAGTGTCCAGGAATCCCATCAGTGAGGTGCCAAGGCAAAGTTTCTGACACTGCCAGACATCAGTCAAAATTTTGTGGAACTCCAGGTCCATCAGAGCATTGAGAAGTACAGGATCGTAGACTTGCTAACCTGATTCGATAACCCCAACTGAGGACTGTGAGGTGAACCTAGCTACTCTGAAACACTGCGGTGCAGTGTGGGCTAGTGGAACGAGAATAGGCCTGGTAGTTAATGGGTCTGGGTTCTAATCCTGACTCTGACACTTGCGTGATGTTGGGCAAGTCATTACGTATCTCTGCCATTATCTGTCCTAAGTGCTCAATCAATCAATCAATCAATCGTATTTATTGAGTGCTTACTGTGTGCAGAGCACTGTACTAAGTGCTTGGGAAGTACAAGTTGGCAACATATAGAGACAGTCCCTACCCAAGAGTGGGCTCACAGTCTAGAACTGTGATCTCAGAACTGTGATCTGCACACAGCAAGTGCTCAATAAACCAAATTGATTGATTGTCGTTAAAACAGAGCTTCAATGCCTTGACTGTGAGCCCCATATAATAATAATAATGGCATTTATTAAGCGCTTACTATGTGCAAAGCACTGTTCTAAGCACTGGGGAGGTTACAAGGTGATCAGGTTGTCCCTCATGGTGCTCACAGTCTTCATCCCCATTTTCCAGATGAGGTAACTGAGGCCCAGAGAAGTGAAGTGACTTGCCCAAAGTCAAACAGCTGACAATTGGTGGAGCTGGGATTTGAACCCATGACCTCTGACTCCAAAGCCTGTGCTCTTTCCACTGAGCCATGCTGCTTCTCTGTCCCTTATGGGACAGGAATCATACCCAACCCGATTAACTTGTATTTACAGTCGTGCTGAGGACAGTGCTTGACACATAATAAATGCTTAACAAATACCATAATAATAATAACGATGATAGTAACGATAATTACCAATCCTGATCTCATCACAACTGCAACAACCATTAAAAATTGGGTTGTATCTGCTTAGATTCCAGCTGTTTAAGGTGCCTGGTGTAGATAATAATGATAATAATAACAATAATTGTTAAGCGCTTTCTATGTACCAAGTACTGTATTAGGGGCTGGGATAGATACAAGATAATCAGGTTGGACACAGTTTCTGTCCTACATCGGGCTTATGTAGATCTGGAGAATCATAAGAAGGACCTCAAGGAGCCAAATGGTTCCAAGTCCTGTCAGCAGGATGTGTACACCTAAATCATCCATGTCGGTTGGGAACATTGTATTGAAATAGCTTCAGGGTTGGAAATTCCACAGCCACCCATGGTAGACTATCCCGGTGTTCAGTTATTCCAACAATCGAGATGTTCTCTCTTATGTCAATGCATGTGTCTGTCTCATAATAGTTCAATGGAAAGCACAGTTTCAAGCCTTTAGCACTAGAGGCTTCCTAGACTGAGGGTTGCTATCACTGAGGTATTTCACTTAGAAGTGGATAAAAGTTTATGCTATAATTCATAAAGCTTAGCAAGAAACAGTATGCTCTGCTGGAAGGACCATGGGCCCGGGAGTCAAAGGACCTGGTTTCTAATCCTGGCTCTGGCACTTGCCTGCTGTGTGACCTAAACTGTATGCTCATTGTGGGCAGGGAATGTGACTGTTTATTTTCATATTGTTCTCTCCCAAGTGCTGAGTACAGTGTTCCGCACACAATAAGTGCTCAATAAATATGATTGAATGAATGACCTTGGACAACTCACTTAACTTCTCTGTATAGTGGGGATTAAATATCTATCATCATCATCATCATCAATCGTATTTATTGAGCGCTTACTATGTGCGGAGCACTGCACTAAGCGCTTGGGAAGTACAAATTGGCAACACATAGAGACAGTCCCTACCCAACAGTGGGCTCACAGTCTAAAAGCAATATCTATTGCTTCTCACCCTCAAACTGGGAACTCCATGTGGTACAAGCAGCATGGCTTAGTGGAAAGAGCTCGGGCTTGGGAGTCAGAGGTCGTGGGTTCTAATACCGGCTCCATCTCTTATCAGCCGTGTGACTTTGGGGAAGTCACTTAACTTCCCTGTGCCTCAGTTACCTCATCTATAAAATGGGGATCAAGACTATGAGCCCCACATGGGACAACCTGATTTCCTTGTATCTACCCCAGTGCTTAGAGCAATGCTTGGCACATAGTATTCGTTCATTCAATCGCATTTATTGAGCACTTACTGTGTGCAGAGCACTGTACTAAGTGCTTGGGAAGTACAAGTTGGCAACACATAGAGACGGTCCCTACCCAACAGCGAGCTCACAGTCTAGAAGGGGGAGACAGACAACAAAACAAAACATATTAACAAAATAAAATAAATAGAATAAATATGTACAAGTAAAATAAATAAATAGAGTAATAAATATGTACAAACATATATACATATATTCAGGTGCTGTGGGGAGGGGAAGGAGGTAAGGCGGGGGGGAGGGGGAGGGGGTTAACAAATGCCATCATTATTATTACAAGGACTGTATCTTTCCTGATTAATTTGTGTCACCCAGGACTTAATACAGTGCTAGGCTCATAGTAAGCACTTAAATACTATTCTCATTATTATTTTTATTTCTTAAGATCCAGGAATGCACTTCTGATGTCTTTCACAATCTTGACTGTCCAGACAGCAAGCCAGTTGAGAAAGCCAATCAAGTCAGAGGCCCAGAAGGGAATTATTGGTTGAGAAGCTGAACTCATCCATTAATATTTTGCTTGGGTGAGAAATATTATATCTAATCAATCACAGAATGGCTTGTGGTGCCGCCTCCTCCTCAAAATAATAATAATAATAATAATAAACTTCAGGAGAATCGCACGTAGTCAGGACCTGTGCCGGCCGCTTGTGGCCACTATATTGCTCATGTCTTAAAATGGATTCAACACAAAGGTAAGAGTATAATAATAATAATGATAATAATAATAATGATGGCATTTATTAAGCGCTTACAATGTGCAAAGCATTGTTCTAAGTGCTGGGGAGGTTACAAGGTGATCAGGTTGTCCCACAGGGGGCTCAGTCAATCCCCATTTTACAGATGAGGTAACTGAGGCACAGAGAAGTTAAGTGACTTGCCCAAAGTCACACAGCTGACAATTGGCGGAGCCGGGTTTTGAACTCAAGCCAACTGACTCCATAGCCCGTGCTCTTTCCACTGAGCCGTGCTCCTACCCACTGTGGCTGGACAGAAGACACCTACAACTATAAGCTCTAGACTGTAAACTCATCTCTAGACTATAAATTTGTAGTGGGCAAGGAATGTGCCCATTTAATGTTGAATTGTACTCTCCCAAGTGATTAGAACAGTGCTCTGCACACAGTAAGTACTCAATAAATATGATTGAATGAAGGAATTGTTTAGAGCCCTTACAGAAGCCTACCAACCTGGAATGTAGTGGAGATGTATTAATCTGCTTAAACTGGAAAACATGTAAGCCCTTTGTAGCAGGTCACCTGGGCTCACCTCAAGCCTGAATCAATGAAGCACATATCTGCGTGGAGGGTTCCTGGTCATGGATTGGGAGACTGAGGTGCTCAGGGATTGAAGATGCAATTCGTACCTTCCGCAACATCCCATCTCTCAGGAGAGGTGGACTGCCAAAAATGTGGATAGTTATAGAAATCTTCTACATAGCATGTGTTTTCAAGCTATGCCTTAATTCATCTCTTTGGGTTGTATTGTGAGTTGAGGGTATTTAGGGACTTTGCAGTTTTGGTTGTTTTGGTACTCCTTGCTTAGCTATTTCATTTGATGCTTTGCCCAAGGTTTCACAGGATACTTTTAGGATGGCTTGGCATGTAATTAATCAAGCAATCATATTTATTGAAACACTGTATGCAGAGCACTGTACCAAGCGTTTGGGAGAGTAATAACAATAATAATGATGATGGCATTTATTAAGGGCATACTTTGTGCAAAGCACTGTTCTAAGCGCTGGGAAGGTTACAAGGTGATCAGGGTGTCCCACGGGGGGCTCACAGTCTTAATCCCCATTTTATAGATGAGGTAACTGAGGCACAGAGAAGTGAAGTGACTTGCCCAAAGTCACACAGCAGACAACTGGTGGAGCCGGGCTTTGAACCCCTGACCTCTGACTCCAAAGCCC
>NC_052076.1:62926874-62931874 GCF_015852505.1 Tachyglossus aculeatus | reverse complement strand
GTGGCCTTGCTTGGGGATAGATTTTCATTCTCATACACTGGATTTGATTTCATCTTTAACCTTTTCAGTTGAATTTCCTTGACCTCTGCATATTGCTCTGATTTGGTGAATTTGTTACATATCACTTTACATCATTTCTTTCTATATCTTCTTTTGTGATAGGGAAGAGGGACGCCCATTTGGCAATCTGTCAGTGCCAGGCTCCGCCGCATTTGCGAGGGTATTTTCTAACCGGACTGATAAACCTTAAAACAAGTATGCCGTTGAGTTGCTAAGGTAAGTTGGATTCTCTTCACACCCTTTGCATGTGACCCGAGTCCCTGTGTTCTTTTTTGACATGCGGGCTCATACAGAACTAAACCCTAGCCCCCCCAAAAGCCTAACCTGAACAAAAGCCTCCATAGCCACAACTGGACCCCACTAAATGACACCTCCAGCTCTGTCTTCCGACTCGTCGACTGGGGGAACAGATAACGGTCGCTCTGGACGATGCAAAATTTGCTTCCTGTTTCCTCAGTTAAGACCTCAGTGTCTCTCCAAAATTTTCTTCCAGGTAAATATGAGCCCTTCGTTCTCAAATCCCAAGGTGCCACTAACACATTCAGGTTCCAAGAAAGTGATGCTGTTATTTGGAGTAGTTGTGATACAACCAAATCAAAAGGAAGATTTGAAATAGCTTTTCTGAAAGCCCCAGCCCAAGTCATAAATTATTCTACACCATGATTCTTTCTGATAGTAAAACCATACCTCTTTGCCTGACATTGCTGAAATGTGGAAAAGTGAAAGTTAAAAATAAAATGAAACATTTAAATCTTGAGGGTTGAGAACCTCTGAGAGCCCCCAAGGCCAGTCTATAAAGGCTACTATCAATTAGGCTCCACTCGTACCTTCTGATGTCGGTTTATTAGCAGTTGTGGGGGTGAGGGCTTCTGGTCTTAATGTGAAACTTCAAAGAAATATACAATCAAATTCTTCACAGAAGTGGAGTGATGAGGGTTATAGCATGATCAACTTGACAAGTACAACTCAAACAAGTGAGTGTTTAGAAGAAACATGTAACCTGCATCTGAAAAGTCTGAGAGCTTAATTTTTCATTCCCCCTAGAAAATCCTCTGTTTCACACTACAGTGAGTGCTTTCAATCAGTCTCTCAATGGGCACATTCCTCATTAGGAAAAGGAAAAACCAACCACCATTCCCGCAGTAACTAATTCCAGTAACTTTTGTGAGTTGGCCTGTGAATGTTCCTCCAGTTATTCATTTGGAATCCTTGCACTAGCAATTCCGTAACATTTTCAACAACTCACTGGTAATGGCTACCCCGCCAATTTAGCGGCACCCTGATTTCAGGCCGGGCTTTAATAAGGTAGGAGGGCAGATCCCTGCTCAGTCTATCAGACAGCAATTTCAGCTCCAGAGCTGCTTGGATTGGAAAACAAAACTGTGGTTCCCTGTAAGGTTTAGAATTTATCTGCCAGACAAGAGATACTCTGTGAAGTGTATTTTCCCTCATGGGAGGGAAAACACAGATGGGGGAGTTAGAAGTCTTATAATATTTAGATGCTACGTTCGTGGTAGGAATTCTGTCTTGAGGCTGCTCAAAGGTTTTGGACACCACATTTAATGACAACGTGAGGCTCGGGAAGATGAGATCAGTTGGGCCGGATTGACGGAGAAGCTGTGAAATGTGTGCTGTGGAAATCTGAGAAAACAGTGAGCAGGTTGCATTGCTGGATGACCAGCAGGCTTCGTAGAATGGTGATCACCACCTTGTGAAAGTTCCCAGCACGTTTTATACCTGCTGTCTTATTTATTGTCACATTCCTGCTGGGTGGGAAAGAAATATCCAGCCCCATCTGCAGAGAGGACTACTGAGGAAATGAGGTAAAGTGACTTGCTTAGGACAACGGGTCAGTCAGGGGGCTTGAGGGAAGGAAGACTGAATTGGAAGTTAAGGTTGCTCAGTTTCCAGTCAGTCACATGTGTCTCCTGTGGCGAAGTAAAGCTCAGATTTACTCGTGCACCTTCGATTGGACAAATGAAGCCAACTTTTATGCTGTGAGCTTCTTAATGATGAGTGCAGCCTAGGCATTTAACCTTGGCATATATTAGACCTCTTATCAGAGAAAAAAACAATTAGCTGAAGCTCTTTGGGATTGTTGAAGGTGGAGGAGTTTGTTCCTAGGTGAGCAAATGTACCTCTATAACTTGGAATAGTTTTTAGGTCAAATGAACTGGGACTAGGTCCGTACCTTTGAAAACAAAGAGTGAATTTCAGCACATGGAGAGCAAAAAAGGGGACACAAGCTAGGAAAGGGAAATAAAGGCCATCGCGCCTTTTTTCAGCCCTGTCACAAATGTTTCTGTCCAAACAAATAGGCTTCTCACAGTACTGTGGTTAGACTCTTCCCCCACGGGCAGTAGAAACAAAAGAGTTAATTTCACTGCACTGACATCTCTATGGAGCGAAATGAAATGTGATTAGTTGTTTGAAAATGTGTAACTTCTCAATAGGTTAATTCAATCCCGGAACCATTCGTGGAGGTCTGAAGCAAAATTGACAAACTCCTTGTTTGAATAATCCAGACAGACAGTCAAAACCTGATTTAGTAACAAGTTGCACAGGTAGTAGTAGTAATCGTTTTTATTACAACATGGATTTTCAGCAGAACCTGCGGAAAGATAAAGCTTTTTTCACTTATAAAGTTGTCACCTGTGGGAATGACTTGGGTGTACTAGGGATCCCGGAATGGTGAACAATCGATCAATCAGTCAATCGTATTTATTGAGTGTTTACTGTGTGCAGAACAATGCACTAAACGCTTAGGAGAGTACATTATAAAAATAAACAGAAACATTCCCTGCCCATAGTGAGCTTACAGTCTAGAGGGGGAGACAGACATTAATAGAAGTAAATAAATCACAGATATGTGCATAGGTTCTGTGGTTCAGGAGGGGCTAAATTCTTCAAAAATGAGAGTTTGGAAACTGTCTGGACGGTGAGTCCCCTCCTCATTTTCCAGCCTGAGGACAGTATGGTCTTGTTTCATAGACTTCATTCCAGCACAGTGGCTCACTGAAACCCCGATAAAGAAACCGGAGGTAACTATCACTGGGTTTTGGAACAGAATTTGCCTTTGGCTGTGATATCCAGTCCAAGCTTCTTGCGGGCAGAATACGTGTCTACCCACTCTAGTGTATCGTACTTTCCCAAGTGCTTAGAAATAATAAATAATAATAATGTTGGTATTTTTAAGTGCTTACTATGTACCAAGCACTGTTCTAAGCGCTGGGGTAGATACAAGGTAATCAGGTTGTACCACGTGGGGCTCACATTCTTCATCCCCATTTTACAGATGAGGTAACCGAGGCACAGAGAAGTTAAGTGACTTGCCCAAGATCACTGAGCAGACAAGTGGCAGAGTTGGGATTAGAACCCATGACCTCTGACTCCCAAGCCCGGCATCTTAATCAATAAGAAACTTTCAGGTCCCTATGAAGTCTGACTTTGAAAGTGACCTAGGTGTAGCACGGTTTTGTGCACAGAGATCTAGTCAGATCATTGATATGCTGTTGCAGGGCTCAGTAGCTATATTCTTAATGTTCAGTAACCCATTCTGTGTTTCTCCAAAACCTGCAGAAGTCACGGTAGTGGTGGGTATAAATGTGAGGCTGTTGGGGATGGAGGTGGCACTCTGAATCAGATGGCTCTACAAAACAATGGATTACAGTCTGCCTAAATCCCAAACCAGATGGAGTCAATCAATAGCAGCCATAGAAGTGTTACTTTCCTCCATTCATTATAGGATGATAGTAATTCAGATCTCAGTTATAATCACTGCTTTATTAATGCTAATGAAGTTGTGCAGAATTCAGAAAGAGCCACTGAATAACTATGCTCTATTATTACAAAGTAAGCTCCTTGAAGTCAGGGATCGTGTCTACTTACTCTGCACACAGGAAGTTCTCAATCAATACCATTGATTCATTGATTGGTTTTTGATCATCTGCTATAAAACTTGGTCTATTTTTCTATTTGCTATATTCATTACCTAATGATGATAGCAGTTTTAGCTCTGCAAGCATGTATTTAATTTAATTGTGTCCGGTGGTGGGATATAAACTGTCACCTAAGTAGATAGGAGGCCTAATTTATTTATTTATATTAATGTCTATCTCCCCCTCTAGACTGTAAGCTCGTTGTGGGCAGTGAATGTGTCTGTTGATTGTTATTTTGTACTCTCCCAAGCACTTAGTACAGTGCTCTGCACACAGTAAGCACTCAGTAAATATGATTGAATGAATGACTGAATGTGTACCATCCACTTGTACTGGATAATTTAGATAATTATCTGCTGAGAGATGTGGCTGGTTGGCCCAGTCTACTACTACTACTAATAATGTTAATGACAATATCTGTGGGATTAGTTAAATCCTTACTGTGTACTATGCATTGCACTAAGGGCAGAGGTAAATGCAAAATAATCAGATCAGACCCATTCTCTGTTCCAAATGAGGCTCGCTGTCTAAGTAGGAGGGAGAACAAGTATTGAATCCACATTTTACAGACGAGGAGGCTGAACCAAGAGAAATTAAGTGACTTTCCCAAGGTCCCACTGTAGGTAAGAGGAAGGGCCTGGATTAGAACTCAGGTCCTCTGATTCCCAGGGCCACGCTCTTTATCTCTTTGAATCTATTGTGTTCTAAACCCTTTTGTAGCGATACTCACTGTCCTCAGAACTCCCTTCTCTCTTCAGCTAAATGGATGTAGTATTTTATACTCATGAACTAATTGAGTGCTACCTAGCCATGCCCCAGGAGATCAAGGTGTGACTATTCCTGTTTTCAGACACAACCTAGCTCCCCCAGTGACCCAGGAGGTGAAAGAGTGGTAGAAAATAGCACCAAAGAGTTCACAACCCTTATACGATTAAATAAAGATGACTGAATGAATGAATGAATACTCAGGCAAGGTTTCCACTCCTCCCAAATATTCCCAAG